>NW_027257925.1:0-22500 GCF_045791955.1 Oncorhynchus clarkii lewisi | reverse complement strand
GCTTGTATTAAACTCCCCTGTCTCCTTAATGCAGTGTGCTTGTATTAAACTCCCCTGTCTCCTTAATGCAGTGTACTTGTATTAAACTCCCCTTGTCTCCTTAATGCAGTGTGCTTGTATTAAACTCCCCTGTCTCCTTAATGCAGTGTGCTTGTATTAAACTCCCCTGTCTCCTTAATGCAGTGTGCTTGTATTAAACTCCTCTGTCTCCTTAATGCAGTGTGCTTGTATTAAACTCCCCTGTCTCCTTAATGCAGTGTGCTTGTATTAAACTCCCCTTGTCTCCTTAATGCAGTGTGCTTGTATTAAACTCCCCTGTCTCCTTAATGCAGTGTGCTTGTATTAAACTCCCCTGTCTCCTTAATGCAGTGTACTTGTATTAAACTCCCCTGTCTCCTTAATGCAGTGTGCTTGTATTAAACTCCCCTGTCCCCTTAATGCAGTGTGCTTGTATTAAACTCCCCTGTCTCCTTAATGCAGTGTGCTTGTATTAAACTCCCCTTGTCTCCTTAATGCAGTGTGCTTGTATTAAACTCCCCTGTCTCCTTAATGCAGTGTACTTGTATTAAACTCCCCTGTCTCCTTAATGCAGTGTGCTTGTATTAAACTCCCCTGTCTCCTTAATGCAGTGTGCTTGTATTAATCTCCCCTGTCTCCTTAATGCAGTGTGCTTGTATTAAACTCCCTTGTCTCCTTAATGCAGTGTGCTTGTATTAAACTCCCCTGTCTCCTTAATGCAGTGTACTTGTATTAAACTCCCCTTGTCTCCTTAATGCAGTGTGCTTGTATTAAACTCCCCTGTCTCCTTAATGCAGTGTACTTGTATTAAACTCCCCTGTCTCCTTAATGCAGTGTGCTTGTATTAAACTCCCCTGTCTCCTTAATGCAGTGTACTTGTATTAAACTCCCCTGTCTCCTTAATGCAGTGTACTTGTATTAAACTCCCCTGTCTCCTTAATGCAGTGTACTTGTATTAAACTCCCCTGTCTCCTTAATGCAGTGTGCTTGAATTAAACTCCCCTGTCTCCTTTGATAGCGTTTGTGTTGTCCCATTCATATGAACTTCATTTGAACTCATAAGCCACGTTACCAGGTTATTAAACATCCTAAAAAGAACTCCCACGTCTGAGTTATGTTGTTTCACGTGTGAATAATGTGATTACTTCAGGGGGGGGGGAAAGAGAAACCTGAACACTGCTCTTACTAATGTCACTTATTTCATTCAACCTTATTAAACTCTACCCAAAACCTGTTGATTTAGAAGGTCCTGTGTAGATTGTATTTTCAACCAGCTTCTATCAGGAAATATCACAGATCTCACGTCACACTTTTGTACAGTGTTACTTTCATCAGCTGTTGTACAATATCATACAAAACACAGGAAAAACTGAATTTTGACTGCAGTGGGCCTTTAATAAAAATAAGTGATACTAGCGAGAGCAGTGTGCGGGTTTCTCTTTTCTCTGACGTTATTGAGAAGGTTTCAGCCAATTGATTGATAAAGCAGAGTCCACTTGGGTCTCTTCTCCCAGGTTCCACCACTACAGACTGGCTGCGCTCCCTGCCCTGTCTCCATGGAGACCAGCTGCTACAGAGGGAGAGGAAGTTGGCCGAGGTGCAGACTCTGGTCCTAAAGGAGTGCCTGAGTAAGTACAACATCATATCTTATTCATCCTTTATTTAGCCAGGTAAGTCTCGTTGAGATAAAAAAAAATTTAAAAAAGATTTTTCAAGCGGAATCATGTCTAACGCAGAATATATATTAAAATGTCTGTACTCGGCACACTCTTTCCATTTGCAGTGAGCTTTATTGCCACCAAATAGAGCCTAGTTAATGTATTTTTTAATTGCAGTTTATTTAATCAGCTATTTTATTGAGAACATTCTATTTGACAAAAAAAGCATATCTAGCATAGTTTAATAAAGCAAGTCAGTATGTGTAGCAGCCAGACAGGTAGGTGGTTCCTCCAGTATTAAAGTCAGTCTGTATCGTAGCCAGACAGGTAGGTGGTTCCTCCAGTATTAAAGTCAGTCTGTGTAGCAGCCAGACAGGTAGGTGGTTCCTCCAGTATTAAAGTCAGTCTGTATCGTAGCCAGACAGGTAGGTGGTTCCTCCAGTATTAAAGTCTGTGTAGCAGCCAGACAGGTAGGTGGTTCCTCCAGTATTAAAGTCAGTCTGTATCGTAGCCAGACAGGTAGGTGGTTCCTCCAGTATTAAAGTCAGTCTGTATCGCAGCCAGACAGGTAGGTGGTTCCTCCAGTATTAAAGTCAGTCTGTGTAGCAGCCAGACAGGTAGGTGGTTCCTCCAGTATTAAAGTCAGTCTGTGTAGCAGCCAGACAGGTAGGTGGTTCCTCCAGTATTAAAGTCAGTCTGTATCGCAGCCAGACAGGTAGGTGGTTCCTCCAATATTAAAGTCAGTCTGTGTAGCAGCCAGACAGGTAGGTGGTTCCTCCAGTATTAAAGTCAGTCTGTATCGCAGCCAGACAGGTATGTGGTTCCTCCAGTATTAAAGTCACTCTGTATCGTAGCCAGACAGGTAGGTGGTTCCTCCAGTATTAAAGTCAGTCTGTATCGCAGCCAGACAGGTAGGTGGTTCCTCCAGTATTAAAGCCAGTCTGTATCGCAGCCAGACAGGTAGGTGGTTCCTCCAGTATTAAAGTCACTCTGTATCGTAGCCAGACAGGTAGGTGTTTCCTCCAGTATTAAAGTCCGTCTGTATCGTAGCCAGACAGGTAGGTGGTTCCTCCAGTATTCAACATCCAATAACATGAAGCAGCCTCACGCTACAGAAACCTGAGTCTCCAGCCCTTATGGGCCATCCTTGCTCGGACAAGGCTACGTACTGACTACTTACTCTCGTTATTCCATATTGAATAGGACGTAGAGAAGAGGCAGAGAAGCCAGCTTCAATACCAGTCAATGACCTGAAGATCTTGCTCAGCCTGGCCAGAGAACAGTACCTCAAGATGCATGACTCTACCCTGCCTAAAGCCTCTACCTTGCCTAAAGACTCCAGTCTGCCCCGAGTTGAGCCCTGTGGAGCAGAGGAGGTGAACCTCACTACGAAGACTACAGGTATTCTGCTGTTCCAGTCCCTCCTTACTCCCCGTAACACAGCTCATTAACTTTTACAGTGCGTTCAGGAAGTATTCAGACCACTTAACTTTTTCCACATTTTGTTACGTTACAGCCTTATTCTAAAATGGATTCAATAGTTTTTTCCCCTCATCAATCTGTACACAATAACCCACAATGACAAAGCAAAAAGTTTTTTTTAGAAATGTTTGCTAATTTATTTTAAAAAACACACACAAAAAAACAGATATCACATTTACGTAAGTATTCAGACCCTTAACTCAGTACTTTGTTGAAGCACCTTTGACAGCGATTACAGCCTTGAGTCTTATTGGGTATGACGCTACAAGCTTGGCACACCTGTATTTGGGGAGTTTCTCCCATTCTTCTCTGCAGATCCTCTCAAGCTCTGTCAGGTTGGATGGGGAGTGTCGCTGCACAGCTATTTTCAGGTCTCTCCAGAGATGTTCGATCAGGTTAAAGTCTGGGCTCTGGCTGGGCCATTCAAGGAAACTCTGAGACTTGTCCCGAAGCCACTCCTGCATTGTCTTGGCTGTGTGCTTAGGGTCGTTGTCCTGTTGGAAGGTGAACCTTCCCCCCCAGTCTGAGGTCCTGAGCTCTCTTGAGCAGATTTTCATCAAGAATCTCTCTGTACTTTGCTCTGTTCATCTATCCCTCGATCCTAACTAGTCTCCCAGTCCCTGCCGCTGAAAAACATCCCCACTGCATGATGCTGCCACCACCATGCTTCACTGTAGGGATGGTGACAGGTTTCCTCCAGACGTGAGGTTTTGCATTCAGGCCAAAGAGTTCAATCTTGGTTTTCATCAGACCAGAGAATCTTGTTTCTCATGGTTTGAGAGTCATTTAGGTGCCTTTTGGCCACACTATTATAAAGGCTTGATTGGGGGAGTGCTGCGGAGATGGTTGTCCTTATGAAAGATTCTCCCATCTCCACAGAGAAACTCTGAAGCTCTGTCAGAGAGACCATTGGGTTCTTGGTCACCTCCCTGACCAAGGCCCTTGCTCATTTTGGCCGGGTGGCCAGCTCTAGGAAGAGTCTTGGTGCTTCCGAACTTCTTCCATTTAAGAGTGATGGAGGCCATGGTGTTCTTGGGGGCCTTCAATGCTGCAGAAATGTTTTGGTACCCTTCCTCAGATTTGTGCCTCGACACAATCCTGTCTCGGAGCTCTACAGACAATTCCTTTGACCTCATGGCTTGGTTTTTGCTCTGACATGCACTGTCAACTGTAGGACCTTTATATAGATAGCTGTGTGCCTTTCCAAATGATGTCCAATCAATTGAATTTAACACAAGTGGACTCCAATCAAGTTGTAGAAACATCTCAAGGATGATCAATGGAAACAGGATGCACCTGAACTCAATTTCGAAGTCTCATAGCAAAGGGTCTGAATACTTGTAAGGTATTTCTGTTTTTTATTTTTTATATTTTTTATACATTTGGCACAAAAAAAAACTTTACTTGTTTTCGCTTTGTCATTATTGGGTATTGATAAAAAAAATTAAAAAAAATAGAATGAGGCTGTAACGTAACAAAATGTGGAAAAAGTCAAGGGGTCTGAACACTTTCTGAACACACTGTATTTGCCATCTCTAAAACGGACTCCTTCTAGAAACCTTGACTGATAAAACAAAAATGACTCTTTCCCCATTCCAATGTAGAGTTCATTAAACACTCCCAACATGCTGATTGGCCAGAGAGAAGTGTTCTGCAGAACTATGAGAACCTCCAGAGGACTCGTCAGAAGCTGAGGTAAACTCGAATAATGCTCTTCACATCGGTACACACATCTCTCTTCCGTCAACAATAAGCAAGCAAGGTGGCTTATGGGAATAGAGAGACCGACGGTATCTTTGGTTCCTCACACGTGACTAATTTAACCGTCTCATCTTTGGTCTCCTCCCTTCACAGGTTTGGTCTGCTGTCTGGCAGCTCATCTGACTGTCTGCTGGGGCCTAAAGACGTCCAGGGCCAGAGAACCACCTCAGCCTTGCTGGATGCCAAAGAGCTGCTTAGACACTTCACACCAGACGGCCTGCCCACCGGAGAACTGCAGCCTCTATTAGTCCAGAGACTAGGGTAACTCTGTTAGTCCAGAGACTAGAGTAACTCTGTTAGTCTGGAGACTAGGGTAACTCTGTTAGTCTGGAGACGTCTGGAGACTAGGGTAACTCTATTAGTCTGGAGACTAGGGTAACTCATCTGTCTGACCCCCCCCCCCCAATATGTCTGACACCCCCCCCCCTCCCCCCCAGTCTGTCTGACCCCCCCCCCCTCCCAATCTGTCTGACCCCCCCCCCCCCCCAATATGTCTGACACCCCCCCCCCCTCCCCCCCAGCCTCCCCCCCCCCTCAATCTGACTGACCCCCCCCAGTCTGTCTGACCCCCCCTCCCCCTCCCAATCTGTCTGCCCCCCCCCCCCCCCCCCCTCAATCTGTCTGCCCCCCCCCCCCCTCAATCTGACTGACCCCCGCCAATCTGACTAAAGTCTATGAAATTAAATTTCAGGCTTCTAATATGGATGTAGAAATGTGTTCTGGCGCTTCAGTGTGACTCTGGACAAATCAGTTTTGTCACCGTCTGAAACTGGAATGCCCCCCCCCCCCCCAAAAAAAAAGGTGGCGTCAACATGTTGAATCATCTGTTTGTAACTTTCTCTTCCCCCGAGGAGAAACCACTCCATTCAGCAGACAACCATTCAGTTAGGATGTTTCAGACACCATGTAGCGACGATGATTTCATGTGGCTGTCTACCTCTGATATGCATTCGAATCAAGAGGTTTTCGCCTAATTGAATTCCTCTGATTTATAAAGAGCCTTTATCGGACAGTGCTCTTACAGAAGGCAGAGAAGAATATTAGTAATTAGTAATTTATGTTCATTAAAAGAAACTCAATTAAGAAGCGTTCTAGACATTCAAGCTGTCAGTTCATTAGGAAGTTGTTTTACACACTTCATCAGTTTGGGTGCAGAGGACAGGAGAGTTTACTTTCACTTCAGATCGCTGCAGTACTGTGTGTTCTTCTCTGCAGTACTGTGTGTTCTTCTCTGCAGTAGTGTGTGTTCTTCTCTGCAGTACTGTGTGTTCTTCTCTGCAGTACGGTGTGTTCTTCTCTGCAGTACGGTGTGTTCTTCTCTGCAGTACTGTGTGTTCTTCGCTGCAGTACTGTGTGTTCTTCTCCGCAGTACTGTGTGTTCTTCTCTGCAGTACTGTGTGTTCTTCTCTGCAGTACTGTGTGTTCTTCTCTGCAGTAGTGTGTGTTCTTCTCTGCAGTACTGTGTGTTCTTCTCTGCAGTACGGTGTGTTCTTCACTGCGGTACTGTGTGTTCTTCTCTGCAGTACTGTGTGTTCTTCTCTGCAGTACGGTGTGTTCTTCTCTGCAGTACTGTGTGTTCTTCGCTGCAGTACTGTGTGTTCTTCGCTGCGGTACTGTGTGTTCTTCGCTGCAGTACGGTGTGTTCTTCTCTGCAGTACTGTGTGTTCTTCGCTGCGGTACTGTGTGTTCTTCTCTGCAGTACGGTGTGTTCTTCTCTGCAGTACTGTGTGTTCTTCGCTGCGGTACTGTGTGTTCTTCGCTGCGGTACTGTGTGTTCTTCGCTGCAGTACTGTGTGTTCTTCTCTGCAGTACTGTGTGTTCTTCTCTGCAGTACTGTGTGTTCTTCTCTGCAGTACGGTGTGTTCTTCTCTGCAGTACGGTGTGTTCTTCACTGCAGTACTGTGTGTTCTTCTCTGCAGTACGGTGTGTTCTTCACTGCAGTAGTGTGTGTTCTTCACCGCAGTACTGTGTGTTCTTCTCCGCAGTACTGTGTGTTCTTCTCCACAGCTCCTGTACAATAATGTGTCTCTGTGTGTTTCCAGGGGAAATACATTCCAGATGTCTCCAGACTTGACCCCCAGGAAAGTGACCCAGATCCCCTTCAGCCAAGCAGCCAGCTCCCACTACCATGGACTAGAGTAGGTGTCTTTACACATACAGGACACTACCATGGACTATACATACAGGACACTACCATGAACTATACATACAGGACACTACCATGAACTATACATACAGGACACTACCATGAACTATACATACAGGACACTACCATGGACTATACATACAGGACACTACCATGGACTAGAGTAGGTGTCTTTATTCATACAGGACACTACCATGGACTATACATACAGGACACTACCATGGACTAGAGTAGGTGTCTTTATTCATACAGGACACTACCATGGACTATACATACAGGACACTACCATGAACTATACATACAGGACACTACCATGGACTATACATACAGGACACTACCATGGACTAGAGTAGGTGTCTTCATACATACAGGACACTACCATGGACTATACATACAGGACCCTACCATGGACTATACATACAGGACACTACCATGGACTATACATACAGGACACTACCATGGACTAGAGTAGGTGTCTTCATACATACAGGACACTACCATGGACTATACATACAGGACCCTACCATGGACTATACATACAGGACCCTACCATGGACTATACATACAGGACCCTACCATGGACTATACATACAGGACCCTACCATGGACTATACATACAGGACCCTACCATGGGCTATACATACAGGACCCTACCATGGACTATACATACAGGAACCTACCATGGACTATACATACAGGAACCTACCATGGACTATACATACAGGACACTACCGTGGACTATACATACAGGACCCTACCGTGGACTATACATACAGGACACTACCATGGACTAGAGTAGGTGTCTTTATACATACAGGACACTACCATGGACTATACATACAGGACACTACCATGGACTATACATACAGGACACTACCACTACCATAGGTTAATCTTTATTTTTTAATTTAACGTTTATTTAACTAGGCAAGTCAGTTAAGAACAAATTCTTATTTACAATGACGGCCTACCAGGGAACAGTGGGTTAACTGCCTTGTTCAGGGGCAGAGCGACAGATTTGTACCTTGTCAGCTCGGTGATTTCCATCCAGCAACCTTTCGGTTACTGACCCGACTCTCTAACCGCCGCCCTAATCGACACATGAACCTATCCACCTCTTAGGTTAGAGTACTGAGGGCCTGACCACATGAACCTATCCGCCTCTTAGGGTAGAGTACTGAGGGCCTGACGACAGGAACCTATCCACCTCTTAGGGTAGAGTACTGAGGGCCTGACGACAGGAACCTATCCACCTCTTAGGGTAGAGTACTGAGGGCCTGACGACAGGAACCTATCCACCTCTTAGGGTAGAGTACTGAGGGCCTGACCACATGAACCTATCCACCTCTTAGGGTAGAGTACTGAGGGCCTGACGACAGGAACCTATCCACCTCTTAGGGTAGAGTACTGAGGGCCTGACGACATGAACCTATCCACCTCTTAGGGTAGAGTACTGAGGGCCTGACGACAGGAACCTATCCACCTCTTAGGGTAGAGTACTGAGGGCCTGACGACAGGAACCTATCCACCTCTTAGGGTAGAGTACTGAGGGCCTGACCACATGAACCTATCCACCTCTTAGGGTAGAGTACTGAGGGCCTGACGACAGGAACCTATCCACCTCTTAGGGTAGAGTACTGAGGGCCTGACGACAGGAACCTATCCACCTCTTAGGGTAGAGTACTGAGGGCCTGACGACAGGAACCTATCCACCTCTTAGGGTAGAGTACTGAGGGCCTGACGACAGGAACCTATCCACCTCTTAGGGTAGAGTACTGAGGGCCTGACGACAGGAACCTATCCACCTCTTAGGGTAGAGTACTGAGGGCCTGACGACAGGAACCTATCCACCTCTTAGGGTAGAGTACTGTATCTCCCTGGTCCAGACCTGTCTCTGTGTTGAATCACTAAGCTCTCTCTTCTCCCTGGTCCAGACCTGTCTCTGTGTTGAATCACTAAGCTCTCTCTTCTCCCTGGTCCAGACCTGTCTCTGTGTTGAATCACTAAGCTCTCTCTTCTCCCTGGTCCAGACCTGTCTCTGTGTTGAATCACTAAGCTCTTTCTTCTCCCTGGTCTAGACCTGTCTCTGTGTTGAATCACTAAGCTCTCTCTTCTCCCTGGTCCAGACCTGTCTCTGTGTTGAATCACTAAGCTCTCTCTTCTCCCTGGTCCAGACCTGTCTCTGTGTTGAATCACTAAGCTCTCTCTTCTCCCTGGTCCAGACTAACCCCCTATGTCTCTGTGTCCTGGCTCACTGTCTGACCCCCTCTGTATCTGTGTCCTGGCTCACTGTCTGACCCCTCTGTCTCTGTGTCCTGGCTCACTGTCTGACCCCTCTGTCTCTGTGTCCTGGCTCACTGTCTGACCCCCTCTGTATCTGTGTCCTGGCTCACTGTCTGACCCCCTCTGTATCTGTGTCCTGGCTCACTGTCTGACCCCTCTGTCTCTGTGTCCTGGCTCACAGTCAGCTCTTCTTCTCTCTGGACAAGTTCTGCCGACTCATGAGAGAGACCCATCTCGTTCTGATGCTAATTTAGTCCTGATCTCAGTTTTTTATCTATGATTAACTACTACCTTATTGGCTATATATTTCGCCAGACTGGTCTATGTTTTGAATCACTCATTTCTTGACCCTACCCAGGTTCTGTCTGGACGAGCAGGGACACAAGGCCTTGGACCGGGACCAGGGCTTCGTCCGGCTGCAGTCTCGTCTGATTCGCTACGAGACCCAGACCACCTGCTCCAAGGAACCTTGTCCCGTCCCCTTCGCCTTAAGCCCCGCCCCCTCGCCGGCCGTGCTGTCTGAACCAGGAAGTGTCCCGGACGGAGAGGCCCTCCTCAACTCTGACCTGCCCAGGATCAAGAGACGATCCTGGGATACAGACGCCACCCACCCCCATAAGAGGTTAGTGAGGTTTGTATGGTCCTCTGGAGCTCAGTTGGTAGAGCATGGCTCTTGCAACGCCAGGATAGGGGGTTTAATTCCTGGAGCCACCTATACATAAAACAAATGTTTGCACAATAAGTCGCTTTGGATAAAAGTCTGTTAAATGGCACATTAGAGGCATCATGTTCTATATAGGCAAAGGGTCCGTACATACATCCTGTGGTTTAGAGCAGGTGCTGGAGGTCAAAGGTTACGTACATACATCCTGTGGTTTAGAGCAGGTGCTAGAGGTCAAAGGTTACGTACATACATCCTGTGGTTTAGAGCAAGTGCTAGAGGTCAAAGGTTACGTACATACATCCTGTGGTTTAGAGCAGGTGCTGGAGGTCAAAGGTTACGTACATACATCCTGTGGTTTAGAGCAGGTGCTAGAGGTCAAAGGTTACGTACATACATCCTGTGGTTTAGAGCAAGTGCTAGAGGTCAAAGGTTACGTACATACATCCTGTGGTTTAGAGCAGGTGCTGGAGGTCAAAGGTTACGTACATACATCCTGTGGTTTAGAGCAGGTGCTGGAGGTCAAAGGTTACGTACATACATCCTGTGGTTTAGAGCAGGTGCTAGAGGTCAAAGGTTACGTACATACATCCTGTGGTTTAGAGCAAGTGCTAGAGGTCAAAGGTTACGTACATACATCCTGTGGTTTAGAGCAGGTGCTGGAGGTCAAAGGTTACGTACATACATCCTGTGGTTTAGAGCAGGTGCTGGAGGTCAAAGGTTACGTACATACATCCTGTGGTTTAGAGCAGGTGCTGGAGGTCAAAGGTTACGTACATACATCCTGTGGTTTAGAGCAGGTGCTGGAGGTCAAAGGTTACGTACATACATCCTGTGGTTTAGAGCAGGTGCTGGAGGTCAAAGGTTACGTACATACATCCTGTGGTTTAGAGCAGGTGCTGGAGGTCAAAGGTTACGTACATACATCCTGTGGTTTAGAGCAGGTGCTAGAGGTCAAAGGTTACGTACATACATCCTGTAGTTTAGAGCAGGTGCTAGAGGTCAAAGGTTACGTACATACATCCTGTGGTTTAGAGCAGGTGCTAGAGGTCAAAGACTATATTCAACAGAAGGTGTTGTTGTTTTTTACTCTGCAGACTGATTGAAGCTCCCATCTGTGTTATTGAAACAGCGTTTCCAGCCTTAGGTTACCTAAAGTGGAACTAGGTTTGAAACCTTGTAACAATAAACTTCGTAGGGGAATAGATTACAATGTGATAGTCTTCTACTGCTAGGTTGTATTTGGCCACCCACTATCTCTACTCGTTACATTTAATCTTGGGATGTTTGCAAGTCTCAGTATATTTGTTCATCAAATGCCAGATTTTACACACAGATATTTCACAGGATGAATAAATGAGAAGCATTCGATTGGCTTTTCCACTCACAACCAAATATGGTGATGAGAGGAAGCCCATTGGCCGGCGGAGGGGAAAGATGGAGCGAGATGGATTTTAGCCGACATTCTGTTTCATTTTTTTCATTGATGAAACATTTAATCTCGATACAGTTTTCTGCTCCCAAAACTAGAATCTGTTATGAACAGAGTGGACTACGTTTAGTTGACTTTACTCTTTGACAAAGTTTTTTAAAAATGACATTGTTTAGAAGGAGTGCAAAGGAGAATTTAGTTATTGCTCACACGCACTTCACAAAGTAGACGTTCCCTAATGGAAATGTTCCCTTTGATCAGAAACAACAGGGTTTCTCTGTTCTCTTTGATGATCAGAAACAACAGGGTTTCTCTGTTCTCTTTGATGATCAGAAACAACAGGGTTTCTCTGTTCTCTTAAATCAGAAACAACAGGGTTTCTCTGTTCCCTTAAATCAGAAACAACAGGATTTCTCTGTTCTCTTAAATCAGAAACAGCAGGGTTTCTCTGTTCTCTTTGATCAGAAACAGCAGGGTTTCTCTGTTCTCTTTGACCAGAAACAGCAGGGTTTCTCTGTTCTCTTTGATCAGAAACAACAAGATTTCTCTGTTCTCTTTAATCAGAAACAACAGGATTTCTCTGTTCTCTTTGATCAGAAACAGCAGGGTTTCTCTGTTCTCTTTGATGATCAGAAACAGCAGGGTTTCTCTGTTCTCTTTGATCAGAAACAACAGGATTTCTCTGTTCTCTTTGACCAGAAACAGCAGGATTTCTCTGTTCTCTTTGATCAGAAACAACAAGATTTCTCTGTTCTCTTTAATCAGAAACAACAGGATTTCTCTGTTCTCTTTGACCAGAAACAACAGGATTTATCTGTTCTCTTTAATCAGAAACAACAGGATTTCTCTGTTCTCTTTGATCAGAAACAACAGGATTTCTCTGTTCCCTTTGACCAGAAACAACAGGATTTCTCTGTTCTCTTTAATCAGAAACAACAGGATTTCTCTGTTCTCTTTAATCAGAAACAACAGGATTTATCTGTTCCCTTTGACCAGAAACAACAGGATTTCTCTGTTCTCTTTAATCAGAAACAACAGGATTTATCTGTTCTCTTTGATCAGAAACAACAGGATTTATCTGTTCTCTTTGATCAGAAACAACAGGATTTCTCTGTTCCCTTTGACCATAAACAGCAGGATTTATCTTCTTCTTTCTAGGCTCATCAATGTTTTATCTTGGTTGTTGTTTCCATGCCCCCTGGGTTAACACCAGTCATTCAGTCATGTTCATCTATAGATTAGTCCCTAGAGAGGCGCTGTCAGATCTGAGGACATCAGGATTATTTCTCATATGGATTTCAGCCTAACAGTAGTTAACATCAAGCTGAAATGGGTTTCAACCTAACAGTAGTTAACATCAAGCTGAAATGGGTTTCAACCTAACAGTAGTTAACATCAAGCTGAAATGGGTTTCAACCTAACAGTAGTTAACATCAAGCTGAAATGGGTTTCAACCTAACAGTAGTTAACATCAAGCTGAAATGGGTTCCGACCTAACAGTAGTTAACATCAAGCTGAAATGGGTTTCGACCTAACAGTAGTTAACATCAAGCTGAAATGGGTTTTGACCTAACAGTAGTTAACATCAAGCTGAAATGGGTTTCGCCTAACAGTAGTTAACATCAAGCTGAAATGGGTTTCAACCTAACAGTAGTTAACATCAAGCTGAAATGGGTTTCAACCTAACAGTAGTTAACATCAAGCTGAAATGGGTTTCAACCTAACAGTAGTTAACATCAAGCTGAAATGGGTTTCAAGTTAACATCAAGCTGAAATGGGTTTCAACCTAACAGTAGTTAACATCAAGCTGAAATGGGTTTCGCCTAACAGTAGTTAACATCAAGCTGAAATGGGTTTCAACCTAACAGTAGTTAACATCAAGCTGAAATGGGTTTCAACCTAACAGTAGTTAACATCAAGCTGAAATGGGTTCCGACCTAACAGTAGTTAACATCAAGCTGAAATGGGTTTCGACCTAACAGTAGTTAACATCAAGCTGAAATGGGTTTCGACCTAACAGTAGTTAACATCAAGCTGAAATGGGTTTCGCCTAACAGTAGTTAACATCAAGCTGAAATGGGTTTCAACCTAACAGTAGTTAACATCTAGCTGAAATGGGTTTCAACCTAACAGTAGTTAACATCAAGCTGAAATGGGTTTCAACCTAACAGTAGTTAACATCAAGCTGAAATGGGTTTCAACCTAACAGTAGTTAACATCAAGCTGAAATGGGTTTCAACCTAACAGTAGTTAACATCAAGCTGAAATGGGTTTCAACCTAACAGTAGTTAACATCAAGCTGAAATGGGTTTCGACCTAACAGTAGTTAACATCAAGCTGAAATGGGTTCCGACCTAACAATGGTTAACATCAAGCTGAAATGGGTTTCGACCTAACAGTAGTTAACATCAAGCTGAAATGGGTTTCGACCTAACAGTAGTTAACATCAAGCTGAAATGGGTTTCGCCTAACAGTAGTTAACATCAAGCTGAAATGGGTTTCAACCTAACAGTAGTTAACATCAAGCTGAAATGGGTTTCAACCTAACAGTAGTTAACATCAAGCTGAAATGGGTTTCAACCTAACAGTAGTTAACATCAAGCTGAAATGGGTTTCAACCTAACAGTAGTTAACATCAAGCTGAAATGGGTTTCGCCTAACAGTAGTTAACATCAAGCTGAAATGGGTTTCAACCTAACAGTAGTTAACATCAAGCTGAAATGGGTTTCAACCTAACAGTAGTTAACATCAAGCTGAAATGGGTTTCGCTTAACAGTAGTTAACATCAAGCTGAAATGGGTTTCGCCTAACAGTAGTTAACATCAAGCTGAAATGGGTTTCGCCTAACAGTAGTTAACATCAAGCTGAAATGGGTTTCGCTTAACAGTAGTTAACATCAAGCTGAAATGGGTTTCACCTAACAGTAGTTAACATCAAGCTGAAATGGGTTTCAACCTAACAGTAGTTAACATCAAGCTGAAATGGGTTTCAACCTAACAGTAGTTAACATCAAGCTGAAATGGGTTTCAACCTAACAGTAGTTAACATCAAGCTGAAATGGGTTTTGACCTAACAGTAGTTAACATCAAGCTGAAATGGGTTCCGACCTAACAATGGTTAACATCAAGCTGAAATGGGTTTCGACCTAACAGTAGTTAACATCAAGCTGAAATGGGTTTCGACCTAACAGTAGTTAACATCAAGCTGAAATGGGTTTCGCCTAACAGTAGTTAACATCAAGCTGAAATGGGTTTCAACCTAACAGTAGTTAACATCAAGCTGAAATGGGTTTCAACCTAACAGTAGTTAACATCAAGCTGAAATGGGTTTCAACCTAACAGTAGTTAACATCAAGCTGAAATGGGTTTCAACCGAACAGTAGTTAACATCAAGCTGAAATGGGTTTCGCCTAACAGTAGTTAACATCAAGCTGAAATGGGTTTCAACCTAACAGTAGTTAACATCAAGCTGAAATGGGTTTCAACCTAACAGTAGTTAACATCAAGCTGAAATGGGTTTCGCTTAACAGTAGTTAACATCAAGCTGAAATGGGTTTCGCCTAACAGTAGTTAACATCAAGCTGAAATGGGTTTCGCCTAACAGTAGTTAACATCAAGCTGAAATGGGTTTCGCTTAACAGTAGTTAACATCAAGCTGAAATGGGTTTTGCCTAACAGTAGTTAACATCAAGCTGAAATGGGTTTTGCCTAACAGTAGTTAACATCAAGCTGAAATGGGTTTCAACCTAACAGTAGTTAACATCAAGCTGAAATGGGTTTCGACCTAACAGTAGTTAACATCAAGCTGAAATGGGTTCCGACCTAACAATGGTTAACATCAAGCTGAAATGGGTTTCGACCTAACAGTAGTTAACATCAAGCTGAAATGGGTTTCGACCTAACAGTAGTTAACATCAAGCTGAAATGGGTTTCGCCTAACAGTAGTTAACATCAAGCTGAAATGGGTTTCAACCTAACAGTAGTTAACATCAAGCTGAAATGGGTTTCAACCTAACAGTAGTTAACATCAAGCTGAAATGGGTTTCAACCTAACAGTAGTTAACATCAAGCTGAAATGGGTTTCAACCTAACAGTAGTTAACATCAAGCTGAAATGGGTTTCGCCTAACAGTAGTTAACATCAAGCTGAAATGGGTTTCAACCTAACAGTAGTTAACATCAAGCTGAAATGGGTTTCAACCTAACAGTAGTTAACATCAAGCTGAAATGGGTTTCGCTTAACAGTAGTTAACATCAAGCTGAAATGGGTTTCGCCTAACAGTAGTTAACATCAAGCTGAAATGGGTTTCGCCTAACAGTAGTTAACATCAAGCTGAAATGGGTTTCGCTTAACAGTAGTTAACATCAAGCTGAAATGGGTTTCACCTAACAGTAGTTAACATCAAGCTGAAATGGGTTTCAACCTAACAGTAGTTAACATCAAGCTGAAATGGGTTTCAACCTAACAGTAGTTAACATCAAGCTGAAATGGGTTTCAACCTAACAGTAGTTAACATCAAGCTGAAATGGGTTTTGACCTAACAGTAGTTAACATCAAGCTGAAATGGGTTCCGACCTAACAATGGTTAACATCAAGCTGAAATGGGTTTCGACCTAACAGTAGTTAACATCAAGCTGAAATGGGTTTCGACCTAACAGTAGTTAACATCAAGCTGAAATGGGTTTCGCCTAACAGTAGTTAACATCAAGCTGAAATGGGTTTCAACCTAACAGTAGTTAACATCAAGCTGAAATGGGTTTCAACCTAACAGTAGTTAACATCAAGCTGAAATGGGTTTCAACCTAACAGTAGTTAACATCAAGCTGAAATGGGTTTCAACCGAACAGTAGTTAACATCAAGCTGAAATGGGTTTCGCCTAACAGTAGTTAACATCAAGCTGAAATGGGTTTCAACCTAACAGTAGTTAACATCAAGCTGAAATGGGTTTCAACCTAACAGTAGTTAACATCAAGCTGAAATGGGTTTCGCTTAACAGTAGTTAACATCAAGCTGAAATGGGTTTCGCCTAACAGTAGTTAACATCAAGCTGAAATGGGTTTCGCCTAACAGTAGTTAACATCAAGCTGAAATGGGTTTCGCTTAACAGTAGTTAACATCAAGCTGAAATGGGTTTTGCCTAACAGTAGTTAACATCAAGCTGAAATGGGTTTTGCCTAACAGTAGTTAACATCAAGCTGAAATGGGTTTCGCCTAACTGTATTTAACATCAAGCTGAAATGGGTTTCAACCTAACAGTAGTTAACATCAAGCTGAAATGGGTTTCGCTTAACAGTAGTTAACATCAAGCTGAAATGGGTTTTGCCTAACAGTAGTTAACATCAAGCTGAAATGGGTTTCGCCTAACAGTAGTTAACATCAAGCTGAAATGGGTTTCAACCTAACAGTAGTTAACATCAAGCTGAAATGGGTTTCACCTAACAGTAGTTAACATCAAGCTGAAATGGGTTTCGCCTAACAGTAGTTAACATCAAGCTGAAATGGGTTTCGCTTAAAAGTAGTTAACATCAAGCTGAAATGGGTTTCGCTTAAAAGTAGTTAACATCAAGCTGAAATGGGTTTCGCTTAAAAGTAGTTAACATCAAGCTGAAATGGGTTTCAACCTAACAGTAGTTAACATCAAGCTGAAATGGGTTTCACCTAACAGTAGTTAACATCAAGCTGAAATGGGTTTCAACCTAACAGTAGTTAACATCAAGCTGAAATGGGTTTCAACCTAACCGTAGTTAACATCAAGCTGAAATGGGTTTCAACCTAACAGTAGTTAACATCAAGCTGAAATGGGTTTCAACCTAACAGTAGTTAACATCAAGCAGTGTTGGTGACACATCTGATAGTTGTAGAAAAGAAAATGCTGTTTCCGGGTTCTGAGGTATTCAGATGTGTTTGAAGTTTTACCCCTTGAAAACTTCTCGCTCTCTCTCTCTCACGCACACACACACCCACACACCCGCACACACACACACCCGCACACACACACACACGGACTGACGGAGGTAGGGAGAGATAGTTCCCCTCTGCAGTTACTGTTCTTTACGGACTGTTAATAGTTTATCGTGACTCTCTGCAGCAAATTCCATTGCTGACTCTTACAGGAGTAATCCCAAATGGCACCCTATTCCCTATATAGTGCACTACTTTTGACCAGGGCCTACAGGGTAGAAGTACTGCGCTAAATAGGAAATAGGGTGCTATTTAGGTTGCGGAAGCCGCATAGTCTGCGGTCAGCATATTGTCTTTCAAAGTGGAACTGAATGTTAATTATTCACACATTGATACCCTTTATATGTCGTTTTATATGAGATATAAATCTGCTGAGGAGGGTTTTATTCCTCAGGAGATGGTTTTATTCCTCAGGTGATATAAATGATGGTTTTATTCCTCAGGTGATGTGACCAGTAGATATAAATCTGCTGAGGAGGGTTTTATTCCTCAGGTGATGTGACCAGTAGATATAAATCTGCTGAGGAGGGTTTTATTCCTCAGGTGATGTGACCAGTAGATATAAATCTGCTGAGGAGGGTTTTATTCCTCAGGAGATGTGACCAGTAGATATAAATCTGCTGAGGAGGGTTTTATTCCTCAGGTGATGTGACCAGTAGATATAAATCTGCTGAGGAGGGTTTTATTCCTCAGGTGATGTGACCAGTAGATATAAATCTGCTGAGGAGGGTTTTATTCCTCAGGTGATGTGACCAGTAGATATAAATCTGCTGAGGAGGGTTTTATTCCTCAGGAGATGTGACCAGTAGATATAAATCTGCTGAGGAGGGTTTTATTCCTCAGGTGATGTGACCAGTAGATATAAATCTGCTGAGGAGGGTTTTATTCCTCAGGTGATGTGACCAGTAGATATAAATCTGCTGAGGAGGGTTTTATTCCTCAGGTGATGTGACCAGTAGATATAAATCTGCTGAGGAGGGTTTTATTCCTCAGGTGATATAAATGATGATGTGACCAGTAGATATAAATCTGCTGAGGAGGGTTTTATTCCTCAGGTGATGTGACCAGTAGATATAAATCTGCTGAGGAGGGTTTTATTCCTCAGGTGATGTGACCAGTAGATATAAATCTGCTGAGGAGGGTTTTATTCCTCAGGTGATGTGACCAGTAGATATAAATCTGCTGAGGAGGGTTTTATTCCTCAGGTGATATAAATGATGATGTGACCAGTAGATATAAATCTGCTGAGGAGGGTTTTATTCCTCAGGTGATGTGACCAGTAGATATAAATCTGCTGAGGAGGGTTTTATTCCTCAGGTGATGTGACCAGTAGATATAAATCTGCTGAGGAGGGTTTTATTCCTCAGGTGATGTGACCAGTAGATATAAATCTGCTGAGGAGGGTTTTATTCCTCAGGTGATGTGACCAGTAGATATAAATCTGCTGAGGAGGGTTTTATTCCTCAGGTGATATAAATGATGATGTGACCAGTAGATATAAATCTGCTGAGGAGGGTTTTATTCCTCAGGTGATGTGACCAGTAGATATAAATCTGCTGAGGAGGGTTTTATTCCTCAGGTGATGTGACCAGTAGATATAAATCTGCTGAGGAGGGTTTTATTCCTCAGGTGATGTGACCAGTAGATATAAATCTGCTGAGGAGGGTTTTATTCCTCAGGTGATATAAATGATGATGTGACCAGTAGATATAAATCTGCTGAGGAGGGTTTTATTCCTCAGGTGATGTGACCAGTAGATATAAATCTGCTGAGGAGGGTTTTATTCCTCAGGTGATGTGACCAGTAGATATAAATCTGCTGAGGAGGGTTTTATTCCTCAGGTGATGTGACCAGTAGATATAAATCTGCTGAGGAGGGTTTTATTCCTCAGGTGATGTGACCAGTAGATATAAATCTGCTGAGGAGGGTTTTATTCCTCAGGTGATGTGACCAGTAGATATAAATCTGCTGAGGAGGGTTTTATTCCTCAGGTGATGTGACCAGTAGATATAAATCTGCTGAGGAGGGTTTTATTCCTCAGGTGATGTGACCAGTAGATATAAATCTGCTGAGGAGGGTTTTATTCCTCAGGTGATGTGACCAGTAGATATAAATCTGCTGAGGAGGGTTTTATTCCTCAGGTGATGTGACCAGTAGATATAAATCTGCTGAGGAGGGTTTTATTCCTCAGGTGATGTGACCAGTAGATATAAATCTGCTGAGGAGGGTTTTATTCCTCAGGTGATGTGACCAGTAGATATAAATCTGCTGAGGAGGGTTTTATTCCTCAGGTGATGTGACCAGTAGATATAAATCTGCTGAGGAGGGTTTTATTCCTCAGGTGATATAAATGATGGTTTTATTCCTCAGGAGATATACATGATGGTTTTATTCCTCAGGTGATGTGACCAGTAGATATAAATCTGCTGAGGAGGGTTTTATTCCTCAGGTGATGTGACCAGTAGATATAAATCTGCTGAGGAGGGTTTTATTCCTCAGGAGATGGTTTTATTCCTCAGGTGATGTGACCAGTAGATATAAATGATGGTTTTATTCCTCAGGTGATGTGACCAGCAGATATAAATCTGCTGAGGAGGGTTTTATTCCTCAGGTGATATAAATGGTGATGTGACCAGTAGATATAAATCTGCTGAGGAGGGTTTTATTCCTCAGGAGATATACATGATGGTTTTATTCCTCAGGTGATGTGACCAGTAGATATAAATCTGCTGAGGAGGGTTTTATTCCTCAGTTGATGTGACCAGTAGATATAAATCTGCTGAGGAGGGTTTTATTCCTCAGGTGATGTGACCAGCAGATATAAATCTGCTGAGGAGGGTTTTATTCCTCAGGTGATATAAATGGTGATGTGACCAGTAGATATAAATCTGCTGAGGAGGGTTTTATTCCTCAGGAGATATACATGATGGTTTTATTCCTCAGGTGATGTGACCAGTAGATATAAATCTGCTGAGGAGGGTTTTATTCCTCAGGTGATGTGACCAGTAGATATAAATCTGCTGAGGAGGGTTTTATTCCTCAGGTGATGTGACCAGTAGATATAAATCTGCTGAGGAGGGTTTTATTCCTCAGGTGATGTGACCAGTAGATATAAATCTGCTGAGGAGGGTTTTATTCCTCAGGTGATGTGACCAGTAGATATAAATCTGCTGAGGAGGGTTTTATTCCTCAGGTGATGTGACCAGTAGATATAAATCTGCTGAGGAGGGTTTTATTCCTCAGGTGATGTGACCAGTAGATATAAATCTGCTGAGGAGGGTTTTATTCCTCAGGTGATGTGACCAGTAGATATAAATCTGCTGAGGAGGGTTTTATTCCTCAGGTCAGGTGATGACCAGTAGATATAAATCTGCTGAGGAGGGTTTTATTCCTCAGGTGATGTGACCAGTAGATATAAATCTGCTGAGGAGGGTTTTATTCCTCAGGTGATGTGACCAGTAGATATAAATCTGCTGAGGAGGGTTTTATTCCTCAGGTGATGTGACCAGTAGATATAAATCTGCTGAGGAGGGTTTTATTCCTCAGGTGATATAAATGATGGTTTTATTCCTCAGGAGATATACATGATGGTTTTATTCCTCAGGTGATGTGACCAGTAGATATAAATCTGCTGAGGAGGGTTTTATTCCTCAGGTGATGTGACCAGTAGATATAAATCTGCTGAGGAGGGTTTTATTCCTCAGGAGATGGTTTTATTCCTCAGGTGATGTGACCAGTAGATATAAATGATGGTTTTTATTCCTCAGGTGATGTGACCAGCAGATATAAATCTGCTGAGGAGGGTTTTATTCCTCAGGTGATGTGACCAGTAAATGGTGATGTGACCAGTAGATATAAATCTGCTGAGGAGGGTTTTATTCCTCAGGAGATATACATGATGGTTTTATTCCTCAGGTGATGTGACCAGTAGATATAAATGATGGTTTTATTCCTCAGGTGATGTGACCAGTAGATAAATGATGGTTTTATTCCTCAGGTGATGTGACCAGTAGATATAAATGATGGTTTTATTCCTCAGGTGATGTGACCAGTAGATATAAATGATGGTTTTATTCCTCAGGTGATGTGACCAGCAGATATACATGATAGTTTTATTCCTCAGGTGATGTGACCAGTAGATATAAATTATGGTTTTATTCCTCAGGTGATGTGACCAGTAGATATAAATGATGGTTTTATTCCTCAGGTGATGTGACCAGTAGATATAAATGATGGTTTTATTCCTCAGGTGATGTGACCAGTAGATATAAATGATGGTTTTATTCCTCAGGTGATGTGACCAGTAGATATAAATGATGGTTTTATTCCTCAGGTGATGTGACCAGTAGATATAAATGATGGTTTTATTCCTCAGGTGATGTGACCAGTAGATATAAATGATGGTTTTATTCCTCAGGTGATGTGACCAGTAGATATAAATGATGGTTTTATTCCTCAGGTGATGTGACCAGTATATATAAATGATATAAATGATGGTTTTATTCCTCAGGTGATGTGACCAGTAGATATAAATGATGGTTTTATTCCTCAGGTGATGTGACCAGTAGATATAAATGATGGTTTTATTCCTCAGGTGATGTGACCAGGTGATATAAATGATGGTTTTATAGGTGATGATGCAGTTTTATTCCTCAGGTGATGTGCAGATATAAATGATGGTTTTATTCCTCAGGTGATATTCCTCAATGTGACCAGTGATGGTTTTATTCCTCAGGTGATGTGACCAGTAGATATAAATGATGGTTTTATTCCTCAGGTGATATAAATGATGGTTTTATTCCTCAGGTGATATAAATGATGGTTTTATTCCTCAGGTGATGTGACCAGCAGATATAAATGATGGTTTTATTCCTCAGGTGATGTTATAAATGATGGTTTTATTCCTCAGGTGATATAAATGATGGTTTTATTCCTCAGGTGATGTGACCAGTAGATATAAATGATGGTTTTATTCCTCAGGTGATGTGACCAGTAGATATAAATGATGGTTTTATTCCTCAGGTGATGTGACCAGTAGATATAAATGATGGTTTTATTCCTCAGGTGATATAAATGATGGTTTTATTCCTCAGGTGAT
>NW_027257924.1:355000-377705 GCF_045791955.1 Oncorhynchus clarkii lewisi | reverse complement strand
ACCTCTGTAGTCAGATCATTAATCCTCTGCATAAAGGGATAGTTGTGACCTCTGTAGTCAGATCATTAATCCTCTGCACCAGGGGATAGTTGTGACCTCTGTAGTCAGATCATTAATCATCTGCACCAGGGGATAGTTGTGACCTCTGTAGTCAGATCATTAATCCTCTGCACCAGGGGATAGTTGTGACCTCTGTAGTCAGATCATTAATCCTCTGCACCAGGGGATAGTTGTGACCTCTGTAGTCAGATCATTAATCCTCTGCACCAGGGGATAGTTGTGACCTCTGTAGTCAGATCATTAATCCTCTGCACCAGGGGATAGTTGTGACCTCTGTAGCCAGATCATTAATCCTCTGCATAAAGGGATAGTTGTGACCTCTGTAGCCAGATCATTAATCCTCTGCACCAGGGGATAGTTGTGACCTCTGTAGTCAGATCATTAATCCTCTGCACCAGGGGATAGTTGTGACCTCTGTAGCCAGATCATTAATCCTCTGCATAAAGGGATAGTTGTGACCTCTGTAGCCAGATCATTAATCCTCTGCACCAGGGGATAGTTGTGACCTCTGTAGCCAGATCATTAATCCTCTGCACCAGGGGATAGTTGTGACCTCTGTAGTCAGATCATTAATCCTCTGCATAAAGGGATAGTTGTGACCTCTGTAGCCAGATCATTAATCCTCTGCATAAAGGGATAGTTGTGACCTCTGTAGCCAGATCATTAATCCTCTGCACCAGGGGATAGTTGTGACCTCTGTAGCCAGATCATTAATCCTCTGCACCAGGGGATAGTTGTGACCTCTGTAGCCAGATCATTAATCCTCTGCACCAGGGGATAGTTGTGACCTCTGTAGTCAGATCATTAATCCTCTGCATAAAGGGGATAGTTGTGACCTCTGTAGCCAGATCATTAATCCTCTGCACCAGGGGATAGTTGTGACCTCTGTAGCCAGATCATTAATCCTCTGCATAAAGGGATAGTTGTGACCTCTGTAGTCAGATCATTACTCCTCTGCATCAGGGGATAGTTGTGACCTCTGTAGCCAGATCATTAATCCTCTGCACCAGGGGATAGTTGTGACCTCTGTAGCCAGATCATTAATCCTCTGCATCAAGGGATAGTTGTGACCTCTGTAGTCAGATCATTAATCCTCTGCACCAGGGGATAGTTGTGACCTCTGTAGTCAGATCATTAATCATCTGCACCAGGGGATAGTTGTGACCTCTGTAGTCAGATCATTAATCCTCTGCACCAGGGGATAGTTGTGACCTCTGTAGTCAGATCATTAATCCTCTGCACCAGGGGATAGTTGTGACCTCTGTAGTCAGATCATTAATCCTCTGCACCAGGGGATAGTTGTGACCTCTGTAGTCAGATCATTAATCCTCTGCACCAGGGGATAGTTGTGACCTCTGTAGCCAGATCATTAATCCTCTGCATAAAGGGATAGTTGTGACCTCTGTAGCCAGATCATTAATCCTCTGCACCAGGGGATAGTTGTGACCTCTGTAGTCAGATCATTAATCCTCTGCACCAGGGGATAGTTGTGACCTCTGTAGCCAGATCATTAATCCTCTGCACCAGGGGATAGTTGTGACCTCTGTAGTCAGATCATTAATCCTCTGCATCAGGGGATAGTTGTGACCTCTGTAGCCAGATCATTAATCCTCTGCATAAAGGGATAGTTGTGACCTCTGTAGCCAGATCATTACTCCTCTGCACCAGGGGATAGTTGTGACCTCTGTAGTCAGATCATTAATCCTCTGCACCAGGGGATAGTTGTGACCTCTGTAGTCAGATCATTAATCCTCTGCACCAGGGGATAGTTGTGACCTCTGTAGCCAGATCATTAATCCTCTGCACCAGGGGATAGTTGTGACCTCTGTAGTCAGATCATTAATCCTCTGCATCAGGGGATAGTTGTGACCTCTGTAGCCAGATCATTAATCCTCTGCACCAGGGGATAGTTGTGACCTCTGTAGTCAGATCATTAATCCTCTGCACCAGGGGATAGTTGTGACCTCTGTAGTCAGATCATTAATCCTCTGCACCAGGGGATAGTTGTGACCTCTGTAGCCAGATCATTAATCCTCTGCATAAAGGGATAGTTGTGACCTCTGCAGCCAGATCATTAATCCTCTGCATAAAGGGATAGTTGTGACCTCTGCAGCCAGATCATTAATCCTCTGCATAAAGGGATAGTTGTGACCTCTGTAGTCAGATCATTAATCCTCTGCATCAAGGGATAGTTGTGACCTCATAGGGTTTCAGTCAAAGATGGTCAACACAGAACACAATTCAAATCAAATTTGATTCGTTGCATTGGCGATATTTTGCCAATGTTATTCCAGGCGCAGTGAAATGCACTTTCTGAGTTATTAAAACGTTCCTCAGAACCTCTTCATATGCTGGACTTAATCTTGGGTTTTATGAAATGGGATTTTGAAATTGTGAGAAAGTTAACTTGTTTTCTTATTTAATTTGACGGTACTAAGGAACATTTTACTAACGTAGAAATGGTGTTCTGAATGACCATATTTAACAATTGTCTGAAATGATAATTTCCGGTAAATCTGGAGAGAAACATAGTGGGGAAGTATTCCAATTCCAATCCAATGTAATCTATAAAGCAGGAAGCCGCAGGTCTTGGGCGACCCTTTGCCACCCCATTTCTTGTGTAGTGTTTTCACATTGAACAAACACCAGGAGGTTGACCCCAAGCCTCCTCGGGCTGGCCTTCTAGGCAAGGTGTGTCTTTGAGTTAAATCCCACCTACTCAAATTACCCTGCTGCCATGAACCCGGAGGAGAAATAAAAGTCACTTGCAAACTAGCTAACGTTCCAGCAGCCAGAAACAAACACAGAGCAAACGAAGCCAACAAGCCAACTTGTTTGCAGACTGTAGCAAGGACAAAAGAACCATCATTCTAACCACTAGGCTACCCTGCCGGAAGAGTGACGCCGAAATGGCCACCGTTCTCATGCACTGATAGGTAAGTGTTGGGTTCTGTTTTTATCTTACTAGCTAGCTGCTAACCTGAATCTCCAAGCTAGCGAACACAGATACTTAGCTAGCTAGCTAACATCTTCTGAATTCGGACTGTTTTGTACAGAAACGAGTCTAACAATAGAATCATGTAGATACACTCCACCAGATTCCCAAAGCCTTTATTTCAACTAACTAACGTTAGCTAGTTAAAGCTAGATCTGCAGATTGTTGACATGTTAGGGTGTTTGGTTTGTAGACGATCATGCAAGCTAACTAGGTGGTCGACAGCATGTTCGGCCCAGGACCACCCCACAAAAGCATTGAGCAATAAAATGTGGTACAGGAACATCACACAGACATGTATTTGTCAGGGAGATACTGGTGGAGACAGTCTGATTTAGAGGGAACCTGAGATACTGGTGGAGACAGTCTGATTTAGAGGGAACCTGAGATACTGGTAGAGACAGTCTGATTTAGAGGGAACCTGAGATACTGGTGGAGACAGTCTGATTTAGAGGGAACCTGAGATACTGGTGGAGACAGTCTGATTTAGAGGGAACCTGAGATACTGGTGGAGACAGTCTGATTTAGAGGGAACCTGAGATACTGGTGGAGACAGTCTGATTTAGAGGGAACCTGAGATACTGGTGGAGACAGTCTGATTTAGAGGGAACCTGAGATACTGGTGGAGACAGTCTGATTAAGAGGGAACCTGAGATACTGGTGGAGACAGTCTGATTTAGAGGGAACCTGAGATACTGGTGGAGACAGTCTGATTTAGAGGAAACCTGAGATACTGGTGGAGACAGTCTGATTTAGAGGGAACCTGAGATACTGGTGGAGACAGTCTGATTTAGAGGGAACCTGAGATACTGGTGGAGACAGTCTGATTTAGAGGGAACCTGAGATACTGGTGGAGACAGTCTGAGAGGTAAGAAAGGCTGAATGCATTTTGTGTTATGCTTTGTGATTCAATAATGATTTTGTTGGTAAACTACCAAAATAGTTAGTTAGCTATGTTTTCCTGTTCAGAACATTGTCTGTCTATATACAGTATTGATTTCTATCTAGTGCTAACAGCCCACCAGGATGACTGATGAATAACCAGTCTGTCTATATACAGTATTGATTTCTATCTAGTGTTAACAGCCCACCAGGATGACTGATGAATAACCAGTCTGTCTATATACAGTATTGATTCCTATCTAGTGTTAACAGCCCACCAGGATGACTGATGAATAACCAGTCTGTCTATATACAGTATTGATTCCTATCTAGTGTTAACAGCCCACCAGGATGACTGATGAATAACCAGTCTGTCTATATACAGTATTGATTCCTATCTAGTGTTAACAGCCCGCCAAGACCACTGAATGAATATCCAGCGTGGTCAGTCAAGTAAACAATGGCTCATCTGAATGACATAGTGGTGAACTATGGTCCATCAAGTCATAGGATGGTTCATTAGCATGACACATGTGACACAGGTTACAACACAACACCACATCCTATTGGATGAAAATGAGACTGTTGTAACACTGACTTATTCTGTGGTAATGTCTTCTCCCCCATTTAGCTGTAGTCAACAGAGCATTGATGGTGGTAATGTCTTCTCCCCCATTTAGCTGTAGTCAACAGAGCATTGATGGTGGTAATGTCTTCTCCCCCATTTAGCTGTAGTCAACACAGAGCATTCTCCCCCATTTAGCTGTAGTCAACAGAGCATTGATGGTGGTAACAGTCTTCTCCCCCATTTAGCTGTAGTCAACAGAGCATTGATGGTGGTAACGTCTTCTCCCCCATTTAGCTGTAGTCAACAGAGCATTGATGGTGGTAACGTCTTCTCCCCCATTTAGCTGTAGTCAACAGAGCATTGATGGTGGTAATGTCTTCTCCCCCATTTAGCTGTAGTAAACAGAGCATTGATGGTGGTAATGTCTTCTCCCCCATTTAAATTGTACCGTTATTACTATGGAAGTAACAGTGTGATGAATACGAGAAGATGACGTTGTACCGTTATTACTATGGAAGTAACAGTGTGATGAATACGAGAAGATGACGTTGTACCGTTATTACTATGGGAGTAACAGTGTGATGTTTTCCCACACAGTGCCAACATCCCCCACAGACTCCTGTCCCACTACCAACCTATACATATTTTCTTCAGGAACATCGGTGCAGAGAGCTCGTTAGGAAACTGTTGATCAGACAGAATGGCAGACATTACGCTCCAAGTATTTTCCCTTCTCCTGATGAAACTAGAGAAATTAATATACAATTATATTGAGTTAGAATATTACCTACCTCCTCTCTCTCAGGTGAGACCATGGCCAGTATATTACCTGCCTCCTCTCTCTCAGGTGAGACCATGGCCAGTATATTACCTAGCTCCTGTCTCTCTCAGTTTGAGACCATGGCCAGTATATTACCTACCTCCTGTCTCTCTCAGGTGAGACCATGGCCAGTATATTACCTACCTCCTCTCTCTCAGGTGAGACCATGGCCAGTATATTACCTACCTCCTCTCTCTCAGGTGAGACCATGGCCAGTATATTACCTACCTCCTCTCTCTCAGGTGAGACCATGGCCAGTATATTACCTACCTCCTCTCTCTCAGGTGAGACCATGGCCAGTATATTACCCACCTCCTCTCTCTCAGGTGAGACCATGGCCAGTATATTACCTACCTCCTCTCTCTCAGGTGAGACCATGGCCAGTATATTACCTAGCTCCTGTCTCTCTCAGGTGAGACCATGGCCAGTATATTACCTACCTCCTGTCTCACTCAGGTGAGACCATGGCCAGTATATTACCTAGCTCCTGTCTCTCTCAGGTGAGACCATGGCCAGTATATTACCTACCTCCTCTCTTTCAGGTGAGACCATGGCCAGTATATTACCTGCCTCCTCTCTCTCAGGTGAGACCATGGCCAGTATATTACCTACCTCCTCTCTCTCAGGAGAGACCATGGCCAGTATATTACCTAGCTCCTGTCTCTCTCAGGTGACCACGGCCAGTATATTACCTAGCTCCTGTCTCTCTCAGGTGAGACCATGGCCAGTATATTACCTACCTCCTCTCTCTCAGGAGAGACCATGGCCAGTATATTACCTAGCTCCTGTCTCTCTCAGGTGACCACGGCCAGTATGTTACCAACTATCAATTCATTGATGGTGAGTTGATTGCTGAATTCATAAGTAATAATATGTTATCAAACCAAAATGGATGTTTATTTGGCGTATGTACAGGATAAGGTGGGGTATATACAGGAATATTTTTTATTTTTTATTTAACCTTTATTTAACCAGGTAGGCTAGTTGGGATCAAATTCTCATTTGCAACCGCGACCTGGAATATGACATTGCGAAGTAACAATTAGTTTGATGTTTTCCCACACAGTGCCAACATTCCCCACAGACTCAGACTTGCCTCTCCTGTCCCACTACCAACCAAGCCAGAGTTTCTTCAGGAACAACGGTGCAGAGGGCTTGGTAGGAAACTGGTGCTCATACAGAACTGCAGACATTACGCTCTTTTGAATTATTTTCCTTTCTCTTGATGAACCTTGAGGAATGAATTTACAATGACATTGAGCTAGAGTCTACTACGAAAACCTGGTCTGGAAAGTCCTTTGACACAGGGATTTTATTACATTTCAGTGATATGATTTGTTTTCTCCCATCAGCATTAACACTGTCAGAGTAATAGAACCATGGAGGACAGGACTACTGTCAGAGTAACAGAACCATGGAGGACTACTGTCAGAGTAATAGAACCATGGAGGACTACTGTCAGAGTAACAGAACCATGGAGGACAGGACTACTGTCAGAGTAACAGAACCATGGAGGACTACTGTCAGAGTAACAGAACCATGGAGGACTACTGTCAGAGTAATAGAACCATGGAGGACTGGACTACTGTCAGAGTAACAGAACCATGGAGGACTACTGTCAGAGTAATAGAACCATGGAGGACTGGACTACTGTCAGAGTAACAGAACCATGGAGGACTACTGTCAGAGTAACAGAACCATGGAGGACTACTGTCAGAGTAACAGAACCATGGAGGACTACTGTCAGAGTAATAGAACCATGGAGGACTGGACTACTGTCAGAGTAATAGAACCATGGAGGACTGGACCACTGTCAGAGTAACAGAACCATGGAGGACTACTGTCAGAGTAACAGAACCATGGAGGACTGGACTACTGTCAGAGTAACAGAACCATGGAGGACTGGACTACTGTCAGAGTAATAGAACCATGGAGGACTGGACTACTGTCAGAGTAACAGAACCATGGAGGACTGGACTACTGTCAGAGTAACAGAACCATGGAGGACTGGACTACTGTCAGAGTAATAGAACCATGGAGGACTGGACTACTGTCAGAGTAATAGAACCATGGAGGACTGGACTACTGTCAGAGTAATAGAACCATGGAGGACTGGACTACTGTCAGAGTAACAGAACCATGGAGGACTACTGTCAGAGTAACAGAACCATGGAGGACTGGACTACTGTCAGAGTAATAGAACCATGGAGGACTGGACTACTGTCAGAGTAACAGAACCATGGAGGACTGGACTACTGTCAGAGTAATAGAACCATGGAGGACTACTGTCAGAGTAATAGAACCATGGAGGACTACTGTCAGAGTAATAGAACCATGGAGGACTGGTCTACTGTCAGAGTAACAGAACCATGGAGGACTACTGTCAGACTGGAGGACTACTGTCAGAGTAACAGAACCATGGAGGACTGGTCTACTGTCAGAGTAACAGAACCATGGAGGACTGGACTACTGTCAGAGTAACAGAACCATGGAGGACTGGACTAGGACTGTCAGAGTAATAGAACCATGGAGGACTGGACTACTGTCAGAGTAACAGAACCATGGAGGACTGGACTACTGTCAGAGTAATAGAACCATGGAGGACTACTGTCAGAGTAATAGAACCATGGAGGACTACTGTCAGAGTAACAGAACCATGGAGGACTGGACTACTGTCAGAGTAACAGAACCATGGAGGACTGGACTACTGTCAGAGTAATAGAACCATGGAGGACTGGACTACTGTCAGAGTAACAGAACCATGGAGGACTGGACCACTGTCAGAGTAACAGAACCATGGAGGACTACTGTCAGAGTAATAGAACCATGGAGGACTGGACTACTGTCAGAGTAACAGAACCATGGAGGACTGGACTACTGTCAGAGTAACAGAACCATGGAGGACTACTGTCAGAGTAACAGAACCATGGAGGACTGGACTACTGTCAGAGTAATAGAACCATGGAGGACTGGACTACTGTCAGAGTAATAGAACCATGGAGGACTGGACTACTGTCAGAGTAACAGAACCATGGAGGACTGCACTACTGTCAGAGTAACAGAACCATGGAGGACTGGACTACTGTCAGAGTAATAGAACCATGGAGGACTGGACTACTGTCAGAGTAATAGAACCATGGAGGACTGGACTACTGTCAGAGTAACAGAACCATGGAGGACTACTGTCAGTCAGAGTAATAGAACCATGGAGGACTGGACTACTGTCAGAGTAACAGAACCATGGAGGACTGGACTGGAGGACTGTCAGAGTAACAGAACCATGGAGGACTACTGTCAGAGTAACAGAACCATGGAGGACTACTGTCAGAGTAACAGAACCATGGAGGACTGGACTACTGTCAGAGTAACAGAACCATGGAGGACTGGACTACTGTCAGAGTAACAGAACCATGGAGGACTGGACTGTCAGAGTAACAGAACCATGGAGGACTGGACTACTGTCAGAGTAACAGAACCATGGAGGACTGGACTACTGTCAGAGTAACAGAACCATGGAGGACTGGACTACTGTCAGAGTAACAGAACCATGGAGGACTGGACTACTGTCAGAGTAACAGAACCATGGAGGACTGGACTACTGTCAGAGTAATAGAACCATGGAGGACTACTGTCAGAGTAATAGAACCATGGAGGACTGGACTACTGTCAGAGTAACAGAACCATGGAGGACTACTGTCAGAGTAACAGAACCATGGAGGACTACTGTCAGAGTAACAGAACCATGGAGGACTGGTCTACTGTCAGAGTAACAGAACCATGGAGGACTGGACTACTGTCAGAGTAATAGAACCATGGAGGACTGTCAGAGTAACAGAACCATGGAGGACTGTCAGAGTAACAGAACCATGGAGGACTGGACTACTGTCAGAGTAATAGAACCATGGAGGACTACTGTCAGAGTAATAGAACCATGGAGGACTACTGTCAGAGTAACAGAACCATGGAGGACTGGACTACTGTCAGAGTAACAGAACCATGGAGGACTGGACTACTGTCAGAGTAATAGAACCATGGAGGACTGGACTACTGTCAGAGTAATAGAACCATGGAGGACTGGACTACTGTCAGAGTAACAGAACCATGGAGGACTGTCAGAGTAATAGAACCATGGAGGACTGGACTACTGTCAGAGTAACAGAACCATGGAGGACTGGACTACTGTCAGAGTAATAGAACCATGGAGGACTACTGTCAGAGTAACAGAACCATGGAGGACTGGACTACTGTCAGAGTAACAGAACCATGGAGGACTGGACTACTGTCAGAGTAATGGAGAACCATGGAGGACTGGACTACTGTCAGAGTAACAGAACCATGGAGGACTGGACTACTGTCAGAGTAACAGAACCATGGAGGACTACTGTCAGAGTAATAGAACCATGGAGGACTGGACTACTGTCAGAGTAACAGAACCATGGAGGACTGGACTACTGTCAGAGTAACAGAACCATGGAGGACTACTGTCAGAGTAACAGAACCATGGAGGACTGGACTACTGTCAGAGTAATAGAACCATGGAGGACTGGACTACTGTCAGAGTAATAGAACCATGGAGGACTGGACTACTGTCAGAGTAACAGAACCATGGAGGACTGCACTACTGTCAGAGTAACAGAACCATGGAGGACTGGACTACTGTCAGAGTAATAGAACCATGGAGGACTGGACTACTGTCAGAGTAATAGAACCATGGAGGACTGGACTACTGTCAGAGTAACAGAACCATGGAGGACTACTGTCAGAGTAATAGAACCATGGAGGACTGGACTACTGTCAGAGTAATAGAACCATGGAGGACTGGACTACTGTCAGAGTAATAGAACCATGGAGGACTACTGTCAGAGTAATAGAACCATGGAGGACTACTGTCAGAGTAACAGAACCATGGAGGACTGGACTACTGTCAGAGTAACAGAACCATGGAGGACTGGACTACTGTCAGAGTAACAGAACCATGGAGGACTACTGTCAGAGTAACAGAACCATGGAGGACTACTGTCAGAGTAACAGAACCATGGAGGACTGGACTACTGTCAGAGTAACAGAACCATGGAGGACTGGACTACTGTCAGAGTAATAGAACCATGGAGGACTGGACTACTGTCAGAGTAACAGAACCATGGAGGACTGGACTACTGTCAGAGTAATAGAACCATGGAGGACTACTGTCAGAGTAATAGAACCATGGAGGACTGGACTACTGTCAGAGTAACAGAGTAACAGAACCATGGAGGACTACTGTCAGAGTAACAGAACCATGGAGGACTACTGTCAGAGTAACAGAACCATGGAGGACTGGTCTACTGTCAGAGTAACAGAACCATGGAGGACTGGACTACTGTCAGAGTAATAGAACCATGGAGGACTGGACTACTGTCAGAGTAACAGAACCATGGAGGACTGGACTACTGTCAGAGTAATAGAACCATGGAGGACTACTGTCAGAGTAATAGAACCATGGAGGACTACTGTCAGAGTAACAGAACCATGGAGGACTGGACTACTGACAGAGTAACAGAACCATGGAGGACTGGACTACTGTCAGAGTAATAGAACCATGGAGGACTGGACTACTGTCAGAGTAACAGAACCATGGAGGACTGGACCACTGTCAGAGTAACAGAACCATGGAGGACTACTGTCAGAGTAATAGAACCATGGAGGACTGGACTACTGTCAGATTAACAGAACCATGGAGGACTGGACTACTGTCAGAGTAACAGAACCATGGAGGACTACTGTCAGAGTAACAGAACCATGGAGGACTGGACTACTGTCAGAGTAATAGAACCATGGAGGACTGGACTACTGTCAGAGTAACAGAACCATGGAGGACTGGACTACTGTCAGAGTAACAGAACCATGGAGGACTGGACTACTGTCAGAGTAATAGAACCATGGAGGACTGGACTACTGTCAGAGTAACAGAACCATGGAGGACTGGACTACTGTCAGAGTAATAGAACCATGGAGGACTGGACTACTGTCAGAGTAACAGAACCATGGAGGACTACTGTCAGAGTAATAGAACCATGGAGGACTGGACTACTGTCAGAGTAATAGAACCATGGAGGACTGGACTACTGTCAGAGTAATAGAACCATGGAGGACTACTGTCAGAGTAATGGAACCATGGAGGACTACTGTCAGAGTAACAGAACCATGGAGGACTGGACTACTGTCAGAGTAACAGAACCATGGAGGACTGGACTACTGTCAGAGTAACAGAACCATGGAGGACTACTGTCAGATTAACAGAACCATGGAGGACTACTGTCAGAGTAACAGAACCATGGAGGACTGGTCTACTGTCAGAGTAACAGAACCATGGAGGACTGGACTACTGTCAGAGTAATAGAACCATGGAGGACTGGACTACTGTCAGAGTAACAGAACCATGGAGGACTGGACTACTGTCAGAGTAATAGAACCATGGAGGACTACTGTCAGAGTAATAGAACCATGGAGGACTACTGTCAGAGTAACAGAACCATGGTGGACTGGACTACTGTCAGAGTAACAGAACCATGGAGGACTGGACTACTGTCAGAGTAATAGAACCATGGAGGACTGGACTACTGTCAGAGTAACAGAACCATGGAGGACTGGACCACTGTCAGAGTAACAGAACCATGGAGGACTACTGTCAGAGTAATAGAACCATGGAGGACTGGACTACTGTCAGAGTAACAGAACCATGGAGGATTGGACTACTGTCAGAGTAACAGAACCATGGAGGACTACTGTCAGAGTAACAGAACCATGGAGGACTGGACTACTGTCAGAGTAACAGAACCATGGAGGACTGGACTACTGTCAGAGTAACAGAACCATGGAGGACTACTGTCAGAGTAACAGAACCATGGAGGACTGGACTACTGTCAGAGTAACAGAACCATGGAGGACTGGACCACTGTCAGAGTAACAGAACCATGGAGGACTACTGTCAGAGTAACAGAACCATGGAGGACTGGACTACTGTCAGAGTAACAGAACCATGGAGGACTGGACCACTGTCAGAGTAACAGAACCATGGAGGACTACTGTCAGAGTAACAGAACCATGGAGGTCTGGACTACTGTCAGAGTAATAGAACCATGGAGGACTACTGTCAGAGTAATAGAACCATGGAGGACTACTGTCAGAGTAATAGAACCATGGAGGACTACTGTCAGAGTAATATAACCATGGAGGACTACTGTCAGAGTAATAGAACCATGGAGGACTGGACTACTGTCAGAGTAATAGAACCATGGAGGACTGGACCACTGTCAGAGTAATAGAACCATGGAGGACTGGACCACTGTCAGAGTAATAGAACCATGGAGGACTGGACTACTGTCAGAGTAATAGAACCATGGAGGACTGGACCACTGTCAGAATAACAGAACCATGGAGAACTGGACTACTGATAATGACTGACGCTCTTGTGAATTGAAATCAAGTTGATTTGGTTGGTTTCTGGTGTAGCAGGTACAACGTCACATCGACACAATGCTGATGGCGACTCATGTAGTGTAGCTGAAAAGTTAGCATGTTCCTCATCATGTAGCTGAAGGGTTAGGATGTTCCTCATCATGTAGCTGAAGGGTTAGAATGTTCCTCATGTAGTATAGCTGAATGGTTGGGATGTTCCTCATCATGTAGTATAGCTGAATGGTTGGCATGTTCCACATCATGTAGTGTAGCTGAAGGGTTAGGATGTTCCTCATCATGTAGTATAGCTGAAGGTTTGGGATGTTCCTCATCATGTAGCTGAAGGGTTAGGATGTTCATCATCATGTAGCTGAAGGGTTAGGATGTTCCTCATCATGTTGCTGAAGGGTTGGGATGTTCCTCATTATGTAGCTGAAGGGTTAGCATGTTCCTCATCATGTAGTGTAGCTGAAGGGTTAGGATGTTCCTCATAATGTAGTGTAGCTGAATGGTTGGGATGTTCCTCATCATGTAGCTGAAGGGTTGGGATGTTCCTCATTATGTAGCTGAAGGGTTAAGATGTTCCTCATCATGTAGTGTAGCTGAATGGTTGAGATGTTCTTCATCATGTAGGTGAAGGGTTAGGATGTTCCTCATCATGTAGCTTAAGGGTTAGGATGTTCCTCATCATGTAGCTGAAGGGTTGGGATGTTCCTCATCATGTAGTGTAGCTGAAGGGTTAGGATGTTCCTCATCGTGTAGCTGAAGGGTTAGGATGTTCCTCATTATGTAGCTGAAGGGTTAGCATGTTCCTCACCATGTAGTGTAGCTGAAGGGTTAGGATGTTCCTCATAATGTAGTGTAGCTGAATGGTTGGGATGTTCCTCATCATGTAGCTGAAGGGTTGGGATGTTCCTCATCATGTAGCTGAAGGGTTAAGATGTTCCTCATCATGTAGTGTAGCTGAATGGTTGAGATGTTCCTCATCATGTAGTGTAGCTGAATGGTTGGGATGTTCATCATCATGTAGCTGAAGGGTTGGGATGTTCCTCATCATGTAATGTAGCTGAAGGGTTAGGATGTTCCTCATAATGTAGTGTAGCTGAAGGGTTAGAATGTTCCTCATCATCTAGTATAGCTGAATGGTTGGGATGTTCCTCATCATGTAGTGTAGCTGAAGGGTTGGGATGTTCCTCATCATGTAGCTGAAGGGTTAGGATGTTCCTCATCATGTAGCTGAAGGGTTGGGATGTTCCTCATCATGTAGTATAGCTGAAGGGTTAGGATGTTCCTCATCATGTAGCTGAAGGGTTAGGATGTTCCTCATCATGCCGCTGAAGGGTTGGGATGTTCCTCATCATGTAGTGTAGCTGAAGGGTTAGGATGTTCCTCATCATGTAGTATAGCTGAAGGGTTAGTATGTACCCCATCATGTAGTGTAGCTGAAGGGTTAGGATGTTCCTCATCATGTAGCTGAAGGGTTAGGATGTTCCTCATTATGTAGCTGAAAGGTTAGGATGTCCCTCATCATGTAGTGTAGCTGAAGGGTTAGGATGTTCCTCATCGTGTAGCTGAAGGGTTAGGATGTTCCTCATTATGTAGCTGAAGGGTTAGCATGTTCCTCACCATGTAGTGTAGCTGAAGGGTTGAGATGTTCTTCATCATGTAGGTGAAGGGTTAGGATGTTCCTCATCATGTAGCTTAAGGGTTAGGATGTTCCTCATCATGTAGCTGAAGGGTTGGGATGTTCCTCATCATGTAGTGTAGCTGAAGGGTTAGGATGTTCCTCATCGTGTAGCTGAAGGGTTAGGATGTTCCTCATTATGTAGCTGAAGGGTTAGCATGTTCCTCACCATGTAGTGTAGCTGAAGGGTTAGGATGTTCCTCATAATGTAGTGTAGCTGAATGGTTGGGATGTTCCTCATCATGTAGCTGAAGGGTTGGGATGTTCCTCATCATGTAGCTGAAGGGTTAAGATGTTCCTCATCATGTAGTGTAGCTGAATGGTTGAGATGTTCCTCATCATGTAGTGTAGCTGAATGGTTGGGATGTTCATCATCATGTAGCTGAAGGGTTGGGATGTTCCTCATCATGTAATGTAGCTGAAGGGTTAGGATGTTCCTCATAATGTAGTGTAGCTGAAGGGTTAGAATGTTCCTCATCATCTAGTATAGCTGAATGGTTGGGATGTTCCTCATCATGTAGTGTAGCTGAAGGGTTGGGATGTTCCTCATCATGTAGCTGAAGGGTTAGGATGTTCCTCATCATGTAGCTGAAGGGTTAGGATGTTCCTCATCATGTAGCTGAAGGGTTGGGATGTTCCTCATCATGTAGTATAGCTGAAGGTTTAGGATGTTCCTCATCATGTAGCTGAAGGGTTAGGATGTTCCTCATCATGCCGCTGAAGGGTTGGGATGTTCCTCATCATGTAGTGTAGCTGAAGGGTTAGGATGTTCCTCATCATGTAGTATAGCTGAAGGGTTAGTATGTACCCCATCATGTAGTGTAGCTGAAGGGTTAGGATGTTCCTCATCATGTAGCTGAAGGGTTAGGATGTTCCTCATTATGTAGCTGAAAGGTTAGGATGTCCCTCATCATGTAGTGTGGCTGAAGAGTTAGCATGTTCCTCATCATGTAGTGTAGCTAAATGGTTGGGATGTTCCTCATCATGTAGTGTAGCTGAAGGGTTAGCATGTTCCTCATCATGTAGTGTAGCTGAAGGGTTAGGATGTTCCTCATCATGTAGTGTAGCTGAAGGGTTAGGATGTTCCTCATCATGTAGTGTAGCTGAATGGTTGGGATGTTCCTCATCATGTAGTGTAGCTGAATTGTTGGGATGTTCCTCATCATGTAGCTGAAGGGTTGGGATGTTCCTCATCATGTAGCTGAAGTGTTAAGATGTTCCTCATCATGTAGTGTAGCTGAATGGTTGGGATGTTCCTCATCATGTAGCTGAAGGGTTGGGATGTTTCTCATCATGTAGCTGAAGGGTTAGGATGTTCCTCATCATGTAGTGTAGCTGAACGGTTGGGATGTTCCTCATCATGTAGCTGAAGGGTTGGGATGTTTCTCATCATGTAGCTGAAGGGTTAGGATGTTCCTCATCATGTAGTGTAGCTGAACGGTTAGGATGTTCCTCATCATGTAGTATAGCTGAATGGTTGGGATGTTCCTCATCATGTAGTATAGCTGAAGGTTTGGGATGTTCCTCATCATATAGTATAGCTGAATGGTTGGGATGTTCCTCATCATGTAGCTGAATGGTTAGGATGTTCCTCATCATGTAGTGTAGCTGAATGGTTGGGATGTTTCTCATCATGTAGCTGAATGGTTAGGATGTTCCTCATCATGTAGCTGAATGGTTAGGATGTTCCTCATCATGTAGTATAGCTGAATGGTTGGGATGTTCCTCATCATGTAAATATAGCTGAATGGTTGGGATGTTCCTCATCATGTAGCTGAATGGTTAGGATGTTCCTCATCATGTAGTATAGCTGAATGGTTGGGATGTTCCTCATCATGTAGCTGAATGGTTCTGATGTTCCTCATCATGTAGCTGAATGGTTAGGATGTTCCTCATCATTTAGCTGAATGGTTGGGATGTTCCTCATCATGTAGTATTGCTGAATGGTTGGGATGTTCCTCATCATGTAGTGTAGTTGAATGGTTGGGATGTTCCTCATAGTTTATGGCTGATGTTGTTTCCGCCTCCAACAGGTCCAGGAGATCCTCTGCATTATAGGTTGAATGTTTGGGATGTTCCTCATAGTTTATGGCTGATGTTGTTTCCTCCTCCAACAGGTCCAGGAGATCCTCTGCATTATAGGTTGAATGTTTGGGATGTTCCTCATAGTTTATTGCTGATGTTGTTTCCTCTGTCCAACAGGTCCAGGAGATCCTCTGCATTATAGGTTGAATGTTTGGGATGTTCCTCATAGTTTATGGCTGATGTTGTTTCCTCCTCCAACAGGTCCAGGAGATCCTCTGCATTATAGGTTGAATGTTTGGGATGTTCCTCATAGTTTATGGCTGATGTTGTTTCCTCCTCCAACAGGTCTAGGAGATCCTCTGCATTATAGGTTGAATGTTTGGGATGTTCCTCATAGTTTATGGCTGATGTTGTTTCCTCCTCCAACAGGTCCAGGAGATCCTCTGCATTATAGGTTGAATGTTTGGGATGTTCCTCATAGTTTATGGCTGATGTTGTTTCCTCCTCCAACAGGTCCAGGAGATCCTCTGCATTATAGGTTGAATGTTTGGGATGTTCCTCATAGTTTATGGCTGATGTTGTTTCCTCCTCCAACAGGTCCAGGAGATCCTCTGCATTATAGGTTGACGTGGGAAAACATGAAACATTTTGTTACAGTACAACTCAATGTCATCTTCCTGTACTCCCCCCCCGCTGTATCCTGTACATACACCAAATAAACATTAGTTTGGTTTGATAACTGTCACGCCCTGACCTTAGAGAGCATTTTAATGTCTCTATTTGCTTTAGTCAGGGTGTGATATGGGGGTGGGCATTCTATGTTTTGATTTTCTTTGATTTTCTATTTCTATGTTTTGGCTGGGTGTGGTTCTCATTCAGGGACAGCTGGCTATCGTTGTCTCTGATTGGGAACCATACTTAGGTAGCCCTTTTCCCTCCTTTCTTTGTGGGAAGTTGACTTTGTTTATGGGACATAGCCTTTAGCTTCACAGTTTGTTCGGCAGTGTTTATTGTTTTGTTCGGCAGTGTTTATTGTTTTGTTCGGCGTCTTTTCTAAATAAAATAATATGAACGCTCACCACGCTGTCCTCTTCATTCAACGGCCATGACAATAACACAATGTTGACGGAATAGGAGGAGAATTTACACACCGTTTATGAATTCAACCACCTCATCTTCTTCAATGCTCTCCAGGGTTGTTGACTACAGCTAAATGGGGGAGAAGACATTACCACAGAATAAGTCAGTGTTACAACAGTCTCATTTTCATCCAATAGGATGTGGTGTTGTGTTGTAACCTGTGTCACATGTGTCATGCTAATGAACCATCCTATGACTTGATGGACCAAAGTTCACCACTATGTCATTCAGATGAGCCATTGTTTACTTGACTGACCACGCTGGATATTCATTCAGTGGTCCTGGTGGGCTGTTAACACTAGATAGGAATCAATACTGTATATAGACAGACTGGTTATTCATCAGTCATCCTGGTGGGCTGTTAACACTAGATAGGAATCAATACTGTATATAGACAGACTGGTTATTCATCAGTCATCCTGGTGGGCTGTTAACACTAGATAGGAATCAATACTGTATATAGACAGACTGGTTATTCATCAGTCATCCTGGGGTCTCCACCAGTATCTCATGTTCCCTCTAAATCAGACTGTCTCCACCAGTATCTCAGGTTCCCTCTAAATCAGACTGTCTCCACCAGTATATCAGGTTCCCTCTAAATCAGACTGTCTCCACCAGTATCTCAGGTTCCTTCTAAATCAGACTGTCTCCACCAGTATCTCAGGTTCCCTCTTAATCAGACTGTCTCCACCAGTATATCAGGTTCCCTCTAAATCAGACTGTCTCCACCAGTATATCAGGTTCCCTCTAAATCAGACTGTCTCCACCAGTATCTCAGGTTCCCTCTAAATCAGACTGTTTCCACCAGTATCTCAGGTTCCCTCTAGAGATCACTGTCTCCACCAGTATCTCAGGTTCCCTCTAAATCAGACTGTCTCCACCAGTATCTCAGGTTCCCTCTAAATCAGACTGTTTCCACCAGTATCTCAGGTTCCCTCTAAATCAGACTGTCTCCACCAGTATCTCAGGTTCCCTCTAAATCAGACTGTTTCCACCAGTATCTCAGGTTCCCTCTAGAGATCAGACTGTCTCCACCAGTATATCAGGTTCCCTCTAAATCAGACTGTCTCCACCAGTATCTCAGGTTCCCTCTAGAGATCAGACTGTCTCCACCAGCATCTCCCTGACAAATACATGTCTGTGTGATGTTATTGCTCGATGCTTTTGTTGGGTGGTCCTGGGCCGAAAATGCTGTCCACCACCTAGTTAGCTAGCATGATGCTTGTTTCTTTTGTCCCTGCTACAGCCTGCAAACAAGTTGGCTTGTTGGCTTCGTTTTCTCTGTGTTTGTTTCTGGCTGCTGTAACGTTAGCTAGTTTGCAAGTGACTTTTATTTCTCCTCCGGGTTCATGGCAGCAGGGTAATTTGAGTAGGTGGGGTTTAACTCAAAGACACACCTTGCCTAGAAGGCCAGCCCGAGGAGGCTTGGGGTCAACCTCCTGGTGTTTGTTCAACGTGAAAACACTACACAAGAAATGGGGCGGCAAAAGGGTCGCCCAAGACCTGCGGCTTCCTGCTTTATAGATTACATTGGATTGGAATTGGAATACTTCCCCACTATGTTTCTCTCCAGATTTAACAGAAATTCTCATTTCAGACAATTGTTAATTGCTCAGGTCTCAACCTCCTGGTTTTCTTTCAAAATGAAAACACTACACAAGAAGTAGGGCATCATAGGGGGTCACCCCCAAGACCTGTGGATTCCTGCTTTGTATTTGTATTTATTATGGATCCCCATTTCTGGGGTCCAGCAAAATTATGGCATTTTATACCATTTTAAAAACATTGCAATACATTCACAGATTTCACAACACACTGTGTGCCCTCAGGCCCCTACTCCACCACTACCACATATCTACAGTACTAAATCCATGTGTGTGTGTGTGTGTGCATGTTATCGTGTGTGTTAGTGTCTCTTCACCCCGCTGTTCCAGGTGTTTTATCTGTTTTTTAAATGTAATTTTACTCATGGCATGAGTTACATGATGTGGAATAGAGTAACATTTAGTCATGGCTCTGTGTAGTACTGTGGAATAGAGTAACATGTAGTCATGGCTCTGTATAGTACTGTGCACCTCCCATAGTCTGTTCTGGAGTTGGGGACTGTGAAGAGAACTCTGGTGGCATGTCTTGTTGGGTTTGCATGGATGTCCTCCGAGCTGTGGTGGAACATAAATGGAATATTATGTTAGTAGTTTAGACCGACAGCTCGGTGCATGTCAATACCTCTCATAAATACAAGTAGTGATGAAGTCAATCTCTCCTCCACTTTCAGCATATTATTAATGTTAACTCTCTGTGTACATCTGTGTACATCTCTGCTGCCCTGTTCTGAGACAATTGCAATTTTCCTAAGTCCTTTTTTTGTGACACCTGACCACACGACTGAACAGTAGTCCAGGTGTGACAAAACTAGGGCCTGTAGGACCTGCCTTGTTGATAGTGTTGTTAAGAAGGTATAAACTAGGGCCTGTAGGACCTGCCTTGTTGATAGTGTTGTTAAGAAGGTAGAAACTAGGGCCTGTAGGACCTGCCTTGTTAATAGTGTTGTTAAGAAGGTAGAAACTAGAGCCTGTAGGACCTGCCTTGTTGATAGTGTTGTTAAGAAGGTAGAAACTAGGGCCTGTAGCACCTGCCTTGTTGATAGTGCTGTTAAGAAGGTAGAAACTAGGGCCTGTAGGACCTGCCTTGTTGATAGTGATGTTAAGAAGGTAGAAACTAGGGCCTGTAGGACCTGCCTTGTTGATAGTGTTGTTAAGAAGGTAGAAACTAGGGCCTGTAGGACCTGCCTTGTTGATAGTGCTGTTAAGAAGGTAGAAACTAGGGCCTGTAGGACCTGCCTTGTTGATAGTGTTGTTAAGAAGGTAGAGCAGGGCCTTATCATGGACAGACTTCTCCCCATCTGAGCTACTGTTGAATCAGTATGGCTACATTTCCGATAACATTGATTTGCATGCTGGAAATGTTGTGGTAATATTAGGTCAAACTTAAATATGACATTTTCTAAGTGTTCTGAAATGTTCTGAGCACCTCCAAGACAAGGTCAAATGTACATTGTGGGAACATAAATGGAATATTACGATAAACCTAAATCAAATAGGCTATGAACATAATACATACTGACTTATTTCATTCTTACAACATTAAGGGAACGTCCTGTGCAACCTAACTTAAACATTGTATGATTGTCAACACAACTGAGCATAATTTGCATTTTGGGAACCTATCTCTTGTAATGTACCCCTACTGTTTCCACAACCTAATTACATTTTATGAGAACCTTTTATGCACCCTAAAATAAACATTGTAGAATCATCCACTCAGCTGGACAGTTTTTGTGTTATGAGATTATTCGTTAGGTCGCAGCAAATGTTCTCAGAACACAAAAACTGTCCAGCTGAGTGGATGATTCTACAATGTTTATTTTAGGGTGCATAAAAGGTTCTCATAAAATGTAATTAGGTTGTGGAAACAGTAGGGGTACATTACAAGAGATAGGTTCCCAAAATGCAAATTAGAACATTTGCTGCGACCTAACGAATGTTCTCAGAACTTTCACAGAACCAATTTTGGTTTGCTGGGAAAACATTACTGGTACATTGCGTTACTACATTACCTGGAAGCCTAATGCGAACGTCTGGGGAATGTTCTGGTTGTTACAGATGTAGAATGTTACAGATATTACAGAATTATCAAAAACATTGTCTGAATATTTTGGGGATGTTATCATCCTAATTTTAGATAAAACACTAGGAGAACTGTCTAAATGCTGTGTTAGCTGTCTGACAGCTAGAAGAACTGTCGAAATGCTATGGGAGCTGTCTAAAGGCTAGGAGAACTGTCTAAATGCTGTGTTAGCTGTCTGATTGCTATAAGAACTGTCTAAATGCTGTGGGAGCTGTCTAAAGGCTAGGAGAACTGTCTAAATGCTGTGGGAGCTGTCTGACTGCTAGGAGAACTGTCTAAATGCTGTGGGAGCTGTCTGACTGCTAGGAGAACTGTCTAAATGCTGTGCTAGCTGTCTGATTGCTATAAGAACTGTCTAAATGCTGTGGGAGCTGTCTAAAGGCTAGGAGAACTGTCTAAATGCTGTGGGAGCTGTATAAAGGCTAGGAGAACTGTCTAAATGCTGTGGGAGCTGTCTGAAGGCTAGGATACCTGTCTAGATGCTATGGGAGCTGTCTGAATGCTAGGAGAACTATATAGACATATATGATACTACATGTTCCACTGTAGGGTTAGAGTTAGGGTTAACACACTGTGGACTGTACCACAACACAATGTGGACTGTATCACAACACAATGTGGACTGTACCACAACACAATCAGGACTGTACCACAACACAATGTGGACTCTACCACAACACAATGTGGACTGTACCACAACACAATCAGGACTGTACCACAACACAATGTGGACTCTACCACAACACAATGTGGACTGTACCACAACACAATGTGGACTGTACCACAACACAATGTGGACTGTACCACAACACAATGTGGACTGTACCAGAACACAATGTGGACTGTACCACAACACAATGTGGACTGTACCACAACACAATCAGGACTGTACCACAACACAATGTGGTCTGTACCACAACACAATCTGGACTGTACCACAACACAATGTGGACTGTACCACAACATAATGTGGACTGTACCACAACACAATCAGGACTGTACCACAACACAATGTGGACTGTACCACAACACAATGTGGACTGTACCACAACACAATGTGGACTGTACCACATCACACTGTGGACTGTACCACAACACAATGTGGACTGTACCACAACACAATCAGGACTGTACCACAACACAATGTGGACTGTACCACAACACAATGTGGACTGTACCACAACACAATGTGGACTGTACCACAACACAATGTGGACTGTACCACAACACAATGTGGACTGTACCACAACACAATGTGGACTGTACCACATCACACTGTGGACTGTACCACAACACAATGTGGACTGTACCACAACACAATCAGGACTGTACCACAACACAATGTGGACTGTACCACAACACAATGTGGACTGTACCACAACACAATGTGGACTGTACCACAACACA
>NW_027257924.1:217500-350000 GCF_045791955.1 Oncorhynchus clarkii lewisi | reverse complement strand
ACAGTCCCTGCATAACGTGTGTTTTTAACAGTTTTTTTATATAATTTCACTACTATCATGTGTTACTTTATGTGAATATTATGTGAGTCGTGGCTCTATGTAGTACTGTGCGCCTCTCATAATTTGTTCTGGACTTGGGGACTGTGAAGAGACCTCTGGTGTCATGTCTTGTGGGGTAGTCATGGGTGTCTGAGCTGTGTGTTAGTAGTTTAAACAGGCAGCTTGGTGCATTCAACATGTCAATAACTCTCACAAATACAAGTAGTGATGAAGTGAATCTCTACTCCACTTTGAGCCAGGAGAGATTTACATACATATTATTAATGTTAGATCTCGTTGTACATCCAGGGGCCAGCCGTGCTGCTCTGTTCTGAGCCAATTGCAATTTTCCTGAGTCCGTCTTTGTGGTACCTGACCACACGGCTGAACAGTAGTCCCGGTGCGACAAATCTAGGGCCTGTAGGACCTGCCTTGTTGACAGTGTTGTTAAGAAGGCAGAGCAGTGCTTTATTATGGACAGACTTCTCCCCATCTTAGCTACTGTTGTATCAATATGTTTTGACCACAGTCTCCTCAACTCGATCAGGGGCCTAGACAGCTGCCCTGGGGAATTCCTGATTCTACCTCAATTTTGTTGTAGAGGCTTCCATTAAAGAACACCCTCTGTGTTCTGTTAGACAGGTAACTCTTCATCCACAATATAGCAGGGTGTGTAAAGCCACAACACATACATTTTTCCAGCAACAGACTATGGTCAATAATGTCAAAAGCCGCACTGAAGTCCAACAAAACAGCCCCCACAATATTTTAGCATCAATTCCTCTCAGCCAATCATCAGTCATTTGTGTAAGTGCTGTGCTTGTTGAATGTCCTTCTCTATAAGCGTGCTGAAAGTCTGTTGTCAATTTGTTTACTGTGAAACAGCATTGTATCTGGTCAAACACCATTTCTTCCAAAGGTTTAAGAAGGTTTGGTAACAGGCTTATTGTTGGGCTATTTGAGCCAGAAAAGGGGTTTTACTATCGTTAGGCAGGGGAAAACTTCAGCTTGCCTCCAAGCCTGAGGGCTCACACTTTCTAGTAGGCTTACATTGAAGATATGGCAAATAGGAGTGGAAATATCGTCTGCTATTATCCTCAGTATTTTACCATTCAAGTTGTCAGACCCGGTGGCTTGTCATTGTTGATAGACAACAATCATTTTTTATCCTCTTCCACACTGACTTTACGGAATTCAACATTTCAATGCTTGTCATAATTAGATTGTCTTTCATAATATGCTATATATCCAATATACTTGGATGTGTAGTGTCAGCGTTTGTTGCTGTCATGTCATGCCTAAGTTTGCTAATCTTGCCATTGAAAAAAATCATTAAAGCAGTTCGCAATATCAGTGGGTTTAGTGATGAACGAGCCATCTGATTCAATGAATGATGGCGCAGAGTTTGCCTTTTTCCCAAAAATTTAATTAAAGCTTTTTATTCTCATTATTTATGTAATAGTATAGTTTCTTCTTTTTATTCAGTTTAGTCACATGATTTCTCAATTTACAGTAGGTTTGCCAATCTGTTGGGCTGCCATTTATTTTGCCTCATCCCTCTCAACCATATACTTTTTCAAGGGGATTTAACAGTTTTTACAGTAATTTTCTTAGTGGGTGCGTGCTTATTAGTAACTGGGTTAGGCAATTTCATAAATATGTAAAGTGCAGCGTCTGGTTGCTCCTCATTACACACCACAGACCAGCAGCGTCTGGTTGCTCCTCATTACACACCACAGACCAGCAGCGTCTGGTTGCTCCTCATTACACACCACAGACCAGCAGCGTCTGGTTGCTCCTCATTACACACCACAGACCAGCAGCGTCTGGTTGCTCCTCATTACACACCACAGACCAGCAGCATCTGGTTGCTCCTCATTACACACCACAGACCAGCAGCGTCTGGTTGCTCCTCATTACACACCACAGACCAGCAGCGTCTGGTTGCTCCTCATTACACACCACAGACCAGCAGCGTCTGGTTGCTCCTCATTACACACCACAGACCAGCAGCGTCTGGTTGCTCCTCATTACACACCACAGACCAGCAGCATCTGGTTGCTCCTCATTACACACCACAGACCAGCAGCGTCTGGTTGCTCCTCATTACACACCACAGACCAGCAGCGTCTGGTTGCTCCTCATTACACACCACAGACCAGCAGCGTCTGGTTGCTCCTCATTACACACCACAGACCAGCAGCGTCTGGTTGCTCCTCATTACACACCACAGACCAGCAGCGTCTGGTTGCTCCTCATTACACACCACAGACCAGCAGCGTCTGGTTGCTCCTCATTACACACCACAGACCAGCAGCATCTGGTTGCTCCTCATTACACACCACAGACCAGCAGCATCTGGTTGCTCCTCATTACACACCACAGACCAGCAGCGTCTGGTTGCTCCTCATTACACACCACAGACCAGCAGCGTCTGGTTGCTCCTCATTACACACCACAGACCAGCAGCGTCTGGTTGCTCCTCATTACACACCACAGACCAGCAGCGTCTGGTTGCTCCTCATTACACACCACAGACCAGCAGCGTCTGGTTGCTCCTCATTACACACCACAGACCAGCAGCGTCTGGTTGCTCCTCATTACACACCACAGACCAGCAGCGTCTGGTTGCTCCTCATTACACACCACAGACCAGCAGCATCTGGTTGCTCCTCATTACACACCACAGACCAGCAGCGTCTGGTTGCTCCTCATTACACACCACAGACCAGAAAATAATCTTTACATTTCCAACATCACTACAAAACCTCTTGGTTTTCCTAGATATGGCCAAAAGGAACTATGTTGTGATCACTACATCCTGTGGATTTGGATACGGCTTTAAAACAAGTTTCTGCAGTATTAGTCAATATGTGATCAATACATGTTGATGATTTCATTCCTGTGCTGTTTAACTAACCTGGTATGTTGATTGATAACCTGAACCAGGTTGCAGGCACTGGTTACAGTTTGAAGCTCTCTCTTGAGTGGGAAGCCTAATGAAAGCCAGTGAATATTTAAATCCCCCAGAAAATATACCTCTCTATTGGTATCACATACATTATCAAGCATTTCACACGTTATCCAGATACTGACTGTTAGCACTTGGTCTATAGCAGCTTCCCATCAGAATGGTCTTTAGGTGAGGCATATGAACCTGTAGCCATATTGCTTCAATAGTATTTAACATTAGATCCTCTCTAAGCTTTACAGGAATGTGGTTCTGAATATAAACAGCAACACCTCCACCTTTGGCATTCCTGTCTCTTCTGACGATGTTGAAAACATGTATTGCTACCACTGTATCATCAAATGTATTAACTAAGTGAGTTTCAGAGATGATCAGAATATGAATGTCATCTGTTGCTAGCAAATTATTGATTTCATGAACCTTGTTTCTTAAGCTACATATGATAACGTGGGCCATTTTTAACACTTTTCTGGGATGCTTAGCAGAGGTAGACATGCTCTGTTTATTTATGTCAGTGCAGGGTGAGCTGCACACAGTGGACTTCCTATAGGACACACCACCTCAGTGCTAACAGTATAACTCTGGTTCATAGACACATGATTACTGCATACAACAGCTGTAGGATCAGCAGAAGCATTCAGGGCAGTAAGAGGGACATACATTAGTGTCTACTAACCCCCCTGGTATGTCTACTAACCCCCCTGGTATAATGTACATTTGCTGAAGCATTACGACAACTCAGCGTCACAATGGTAGGGATTTACTGAGCTGGGCTGTGTTGAGACAATGATAAGTCATTGTCTCAACGCTGCCTTATAATGCTGTGAAAGGATCCAGGAACCCAAATGATTTGCGTGGATCCAACAGCCAAAAGGGACAGAGCTCTGATCCAGAGAGCACGGCCCAGCAGAGGGGGGCCTCGGTGGTCCAGAATGTGCCCAGGCAGTTGATTGACTAGGACAGGGAGAGGTAGCTGGAGGGAACATCCAAACCCCCAGCAGAAGACAGCTGGTACAGGGGCTCAAAGCGATTTGAAAGTCCTGACGAAGGGGGAAGAAGCCAGAGAACGATTCTTCTCCTTCTTTCTGGTTCCGAGACGCAGCCATTTACGCTCACCTGGAGTCCAACAATGAGCAGCTATTTACACTCACCTGGAGTCCAACAATGAGCAGCTATTTACACTCACCTGGAGTCCAACAATGAGCAGCTATTTACACTCACCTGGAGTCCAACAATGATCAGCTATTTACACTCACCTGGAGTGGAACAATGAGCAGCCATTTACACTCACCTGGAGTCCAACAAGGAGCAGCCATTTACACTCACCTGGAGTCCAACAAGGAGCAGCCATTTACACTCACCTGGAGTCCAACAAGGAGCAGCCATTTACACTCACCTGGAGCCCAACAAGGAGCAGCCATTTACACTCACCTGGAGTCCAACAAGGAGCAGCCATTTACACTCACCTGGAGCCCAACAAGGAGCAGCCATTTACACTCACCTGGAGCCCAACAAGGAGCAGACATTTACACTCACCTGGAGTCCAACAAGGAGCAGCCATTTACACTCACCTGGAGTCCAACAAGGAGCAGCCATTTACACTCACCTGGAGCCCAACAAGGAGCAGCCATTTACACTCACCTGGAGTCCAATAATGAGCAGCCATTTACACTCACCTGGAGTCCAACAAGGAAAAGGCCATTTACACTCACCTGGAGCCCAACAAGGAGCAGCCATTTACACTCACCTGGAGTCCAACAATGAGCATCCATTTACATTCATCTGGAGTCCAACAAGGAGCAGCCATTTACACTCACCTGGAGTCCAATAATGAGCAGCTATTTACATTCCCCTGGAGTCAAACAAGGAGGAGCCATTTACACTCACCTGGAGTCCAACAAGGAGCAGCCATTTACACTCACCTGGAGCCCAACAAGGAGCAGCCATTTACACTCACCTGGAGTCTAACAAGGAAAAGGCCATTTACACTCACCTGGAGCCCAACAAGGAGCAGCCATTTACACTCACCTGGAGTCCAACAATGAGCAGCCATTTACACTCACCTGGAGTCCAACTAGGAGCAGCCATTTACGCTCACCTGGAGTCCAACAATGAGCAGCTATTTACACTCACCTGGAGTCCAACAATGAGCAGCTATTTACACTCACCTGGAGTGGAACAATGAGCAGCCATTTACACTCACCTGGAGTCCAATAATGAGCAGCCATTTACATTCACCTGGAGTCCAACAAGGAGCAGCCATTTACACTCACCTGGAGTCCAACAATGAGCAGCTATTTACACTCACCTGGAGTCCAACAATGATCAGCTATTTACACTCACCTGGAGTGGAACAATGAGCAGCCATTTACACTCACCTGGAGTCCAACAAGGAGCAGCCATTTACACTCACCTGGAGTCCAACAAGGAGCAGCCATTTACACTCACCTGGAGTCCAACAAGGAGCAGCCATTTACACTCACCTGGAGCCCAACAAGGAGCAGCTATTTACACTCACCTGGAGTCCAACAAGGAGCAGACATTTACACTCACCTGGAGTCCAACAAGGAGCAGCCATTTACACTCACCTGGAGTCTAACAAGGAAAAGGCCATTTACACTCACCTGGAGCCCAACAAGGAGCAGCCATTTACACTCACCTGGAGTCCAACAATGAGCAGCCATTTACGTTCACCTGGAGTCCAACAAGGAGCAGCCATTTACACTCACCTGGAGTCCAATAATGAGCAGCTATTTACACTCACCTGGAGTCCAACAACGAGCAGCCATTTACACTCACCTGGAGTCCAACAAGGAGCAGCCATTTACACTCACCTGGAGCCCAACAAGGAGCAGCCATTTACACTCACCTGGAGTCTAACAAGGAAAATGCCATTTACACTCACCTGGAGCCCAACAAGGAGCAGCCATTTACACTCACCTGGAGTCCAACAATGAGCAGCCATTTACACTCACCTGGAGTCCAACAAGGAGCAGCCATTTACGCTCACCTGGAGTCCAACAATGAGCAGCTATTTACACTCACCTGGAGTCCAACAATGAGCAGCTATTTACACTCACCTGGAGTGGAACAATGAGCAGCCATTTACACTCACCTGGTGTCCAACAATGAGCAGCCATTTACACTCACCTGGAGTCCAACAAGGAGCAGCCATTTACACTCACCTGGAGCCCAACAAGGAGCAGCCATTTACACTCACCTGGTGTCCAACAAGGAGCAGCCATTTACACTCACCTGGAGTCCAACAAGGAGCAGCCATTTACACTCACCTGGAGTCCAACAAGGAGCAGCCATTTACACTCACCTGGAGCCCAACAAGGAGCAGCCATTTACACTCACCTGGAGCCCAACAAGGAGCAGCCATTTACACTCACCTGGAGTCTAACAAGGAAAATGCCATTTACACTCACCTGGAGCCCAACAAGGAGCAGCCATTTACACTCACCTGGAGTCCAACAATGAGCAGCCATTTACACTCACCTGGAGTCCAACAAGGAGCAGCCATTTACGCTCACCTGGAGTCCAACAATGAGCAGCTATTTACACTCACCTGGAGTCCAACAATGAGCAGCTATTTACACTCACCTGGAGTGGAACAATGAGCAGCCATTTACACTCACCTGGTGTCCAACAATGAGCAGCCATTTACACTCACCTGGAGTCCAACAAGGAGCAGCCATTTACACTCACCTGGAGCCCAACAAGGAGCAGCCATTTACACTCACCTGGTGTCCAACAAGGAGCAGCCATTTACACTCACCTGGAGTCCAACAAGGAGCAGCCATTTACACTCACCTGGAGTCCAACAAGGAGCAGCCATTTACACTCACCTGGAGCCCAACAAGGAGCAGCCATTTACACTCACCTGGAGTCCAACAAGGAGCAGCCATTTACACTCACCTGGAGTCCAACAATGAGCAGCCATTTTCTGGATCAAGCTAGTAGAGGTGTACAGTGGTAGAAACTGATCATTGTCCAGGAAGGTCCCATTATGATCCTCTTGGATGTTTTGATAGGAAGCATTTAAAGATCAGATAGTCTGAAGAGCCCTGCACTGTTTAAACAGTGAAGAGCCCTGTGGTGGTGCTTAAACAGTGAAGAGCCCTGCTAGATATGTGGTGTTTAAACAGTGAAGAGCCCTGCAGGATATGTGGTGTTTAAACAGTGAAGAGCCCTGCAGGATATGTGGTGCTTAAACAGTGAAGAGCCCTGCGGTGGTGGTTAAACAGTGAAGACCCCTGCTAGATATGTGGTGTTTAAACAGTGAAGAGCCCTGCTAGATATGTGGTGTTTAAACAGTGAAGAGCCCTGCTAGATATGTGGTGTTTAAACAGTGAAGAGCCCTGCTAGATATGTGGTGGTTAAACAGTGAAGAGCCCTGATAGATATGTGGTGGTTAAACAGTGAAGGGCCCTGCTAGATATGTGGTGGTTAAACAGTGAAGAGCCCTGCTAGATATGTGGTGGTTAGACAGTGAAGAGCCCTGCTAGATATGTGGTGGTTAAACAGTGAAGAGCCCTGCTAGATATGTGGTGTTTAAACAGTGAAGAGCCCTGCTAGATATGTGGTGTTTAAACAGTGAAGAGCCCTGCTAGATATGTGGTGGTCAAACAGTGAAGAGCCCTGCTAGATATGTGGTGTTTAAACAGTGAAGGGCCCTGCTAGATATGTGGTGTTTAAACAGTGAAGAGCCCTGCTAGATATGTGGTGGTTAAACAGTGAAGAGCCCTGCTAGATATGTGGTGTTTAAACAGTGAAGAGCCCTGCAGGATATGTGGTGTTTAAACAGTGAAGAGCCCTGCGGTGGTGGTTAAACAGTGAAGAGCCCTGCGGTGGTGGTTAAACAGTGAAGATCCCTGCTAGATATGTGGTGGTTAAACAGTGAAGAGCCCTGCTAGATATGTGGTGGTTAAACAGTGAAGAGCCCTGCAGTGGTGGTTAATTAGTGAAGAGCCCTGCTAGATATGTGGTGGTTAAACAGTGAAGAGCCCTGCTAGATATGTGGTGGTTAAACAGTGAAGAGCCCTGCTAGATATGTGGTGGTTAAACAGTGAAGAGCCCTGCAGTGGTGGTTAAACAGTGAAGATCCCTGCTAGATATGTGGTGGTTAAAAAGTGAAGAGCCCTGCTAGATATGTGGTGATTAAACAGTGAAGAGCCCTGTGGTGGTGGTTAAACAGTGAAGAGCCCTGCTAGATATGTGGTGGTTAAACAGTGAAGAGCCCTGCTTGATATGTGGTGGTTAAACAGTGAAGAGCCCTGCTAGATATGTGGTGGTTAAACAGTGAAGAGCCCTGCTAGATATGTGGTGGTTAAACAGTGAAGAGCCCTGCTAGATATGTGGTGTTTAAACAGTGAAGAGCCCTGCTAGATATGTGGTGGTTAAACAGTGAAGAGCCCTGATAGATATGTGGTGTTTAAACAGTGAAGAGCCCTGATAGATATGTGGTGTTTAAACAGTGAAGAGCCCTGCTGGATATGTGGTGTTTAAACAGTGAAGAGCCCTGCTAGATATGTGGTGGTTAAACAGTGAAGAGCCCTGATAGATATGTGGTGGTTAAACAGTGAAGGGCCCTGCTAGATATGTGGTGGTTAAACAGTGAAGAGCCCTGCTAGATATGTGGTGTTTAAACAGTGAAGAGCCCTGCGGTGGTGTTTAAACAGTGAAGAGCCCTGCTAGATATGTGGTGGTTAAACAGTGAAGAGCCCTGCTAGATATGTGGTGTTTAAACAGTGAAGAGCCCTGCTAGATATGTGGTGTTTAAACAGTGAAGAGCCCTGCTAGATATGTGGTGGTTAAACAGTAAAGAGCCTTGCAGTGGTGGTTAATCAGTGAAGAGCCCTGCTAGATATGTGGTGGTTAAACAGTGAAGAGCCCTGCTAGATATGTGGTGATTAAACAGTGAAGAGCCCTGATAGATATGTGGTGTTTAAACAGTGAAGAGCCCTGATAGATATGTGGTGTTTAAACAGTGAAGAGCCCTGCTGGATATGTGGTGTTTAAACAGTGAAGAGCCCTGCTAGATATGTGGTGGTTAAACAGTGAAGAGCCCTGATAGATATGTGGTGGTTAAACAGTGAAGGGCCCTGCTAGATATGTGGTGGTTAAACAGTGAAGAGCCCTGCTAGATATGTGGTGTTTAAACAGTGAAGAGCCCTGCGGTGGTGTTTAAACAGTGAAGAGCCCTGCTAGATATGTGGTGGTTAAACAGTGAAGAGCCCTGCTAGATATGTGGTGTTTAAACAGTGAAGAGCCCTGCTAGATATGTGGTGTTTAAACAGTGAAGAGCCCTGCTAGATATGTGGTGGTTAAACAGTAAAGAGCCTTGCAGTGGTGGTTAATCAGTGAAGAGCCCTGCTAGATATGTGGTGGTTAAACAGTGAAGAGCCCTGCTAGATATGTGGTGATTAAACAGTGAAGAGCCCTGCTAGATATGTGGTTAAACAGTGAAGAGCCCTGCTAGATATGTGGTGATTAAACAGTGAAGAGCCCTGCTAGATATGTGGTTAAACAGTGAAGAGCCCTGATAGATATGTGGTGTTTAAACAGTGAAGAGCCCATGCGGTGGTGGTTAAACAGTGAAGAGCCCTGCTAGATATGTGGTGGTTAAACAGTGAAGAGCCCTGCTTGATATGTGGTGGTTAAACAGTGAAGAGCCCTTCTAGATATGTGGTGGTTAAACAGTGAAGAGCCCTGTTAGATATGTGGTGGTTAAACAGTGAAGAGCCCTGCTAGATATGTGGTTAAACAGTGAAGAGCCCTGCTAGATATGTGGTGATTAAACAGTGAAGAGCCCTGCTAGATATGTGGTGGTTAAACAGTGAAGAGCCCTGCTAGATATGTGGTTAAACAGTGAAGAGCCCTGCTAGATATGTGGTGTTTAAACAGTGAAGAGCCCTGCTAGATATGTGGTTAAACAGTGAAGAGCCCTGATAGATATGTGGTGTTTAAACAGTGAAGAGCCCTGCTAGATATGTGGTTAAACAGTGAAGAGCCCTGATAGATATGTGGTGTTTAAACAGTGAAGAGCCCATGCGGTGGTGGTTAAACAGTGAAGAGCCCTGCTAGATATGTGGTGGTTAAACAGTGAAGAGCCCTGCTTGATATGTGGTGGTTAAACAGTGAAGAGCCCTGCTAGATATGTGGTGTTTAAAATTGTGAAGAGCCCTTCTAGATATGTGGTGGTTAAACAGTGAAGAGCCCTGCTAGATATGTGGTGTTTAAACAGTGAAGAGCCCTGCTAGATATGTTGTGGTTAAACAGTGAAGAGCCCTGATAGATATGTGGTGGTTAAACAGTGAAGAGCCCTGCGGTGGTGGTTAAACAGTGAAGAGCCCTGCTAGATATGTGGTGGTTAAACAGTGAAGAGCCCTGCTAGATATCTGGTGGTTAAACAGTGAAGAGCCCTGCTAGATATGTGGTGGTTAAACAGTGAAGAGCCCTGCTAGATATGTGGTGGTTAAACAGTGAAGAGCCCTGCTAGATATGTGGTGGTTAAACAGTGAAGAACCCTGATAGATATGTGGTGGTTAAACAGTGAAGAGCCCTGCGGTGGTGGTTAAACAGTGAAGAGCCCTGCTAGATATGTGGTGGTTAAACTGGGAAGAGCCCTGCTAGATATGTGATGGTTAAACAGTGAAGAGCCCTGATAGATATGTGGTGGTTGAACAGTTAGAACCTAATATACCCCAGGGACACTTCTGTTAATCCTGAAGGAGTTAAGGGATCAGTCGGCTATAAGCCTACTACATCAGCCAGTCAGCCAGTCACCAAACATCATTCCTGGCAGGTGAATGTTAGCCTAAGCTATTCTACTAGTGTCTATAGTCCTATTTGTAGCTGTCTGTAGTGTCTGTAACTCTAGCTGTAGCTGTCTGTGGTGTCTGTAATCTAGCTGTAGCTGTCTGTTGTCTCTGTAACTCTACCTGTAGCTGTCTGTGGTGTCTGTAACTCTAGCTGTAGCCGTCTGTAGTGTCTGTAACTCTAGCTGTAGCTGTCGGTTGTGTCTGTAACTCTAGCTGTAGCTGTCTGTAGTGTCTGTAACTCTAGCTGTAGCTGTCTGTGGTGTCTGTAACTCTAGCTGTAGTTGTCTGTGGTGTCTGTAACTCTAGCTGTAGCTGTCTGTAGTGTCTGGCTAACTGTAGCTGTCTGTAGTGTCTGTAACTCTAGCTGTAGCTGTCGGTAGTGTCTGGCTAACTGTAACTGTCTGTAGTGTCTGTAACTCTAGCTGTAGCTGTCTGTGGTGTCTGTAACTCTAGCTGTAGCTGTCTGTAGTGTCTGGCTAACTGTAGCTGTCTGCAGTGTCTGGCTATCTGTAGCTGTCTTTAGTGTCTGGCTAACTGTAACTGTCTATAGTGTCTGGCTAACTGTAACTGTCTGGAGTGTCTGTAACTCTAGCGGTAGCTTGCTGTAGTGTCTGTAACTCTAGCTGTAGCTGTCGGTAGTGTCTGGCTAACTGTAACTGTCTATAGTGTCTGGCTAACTGTAGCTGTCTTTAGTGTCTGTAACTCTAGCTGTAGCTGTCGGTAGTGTCTGGCTAACTGTAACTGTCTATAGTGTCTGGCTAACTGTAGCTGTCTGTAGTGTCTGTAACTCTAGCTGTAGCTGTCTGTGGTGTCTGTAACTCTAGCTGTAGCTGTCTGTAGTGTCTGGCTAACTGTAGCTGTCTGCAGTGTCTGGCTATCTGTAGCTGTCTGTAGTGTCTGGCTAACTGTAACTGTCTATAGTGTCTGGCTAACTGTAGCTGTCTGTAGTGTCTGGCTAACTGTAGCTGTCTGCAGTGTCTGGCTAACTGTAGATGTCTGTAGCTGTCTGTAACCCTAGCTGTAGCTGTCTGTCTGTAGCCCTAACTGAAGCTGTCTGTAGCTGTCTGTAACTCTAGCTGTAGCTGTCTGTCTGTGGCCCTAACTGAAGCTGTCGGTAGTGTCTGTAAATGTAGCTGTAGCTGTCTGTCTGTAGCCCTAACTGAAGCTGTCGGTAGTGTCTGTAAATGTAGCTGTATGTGTCTGTAGTGTCTGTAACTCTAGCTGTATGTGTCTGTAGTGTCTGTAGCCCTAACTGAAGCTGTTCGTAGTGTCTGTAAATGTAGCTTTAGCCGTCTGTAGTGTCTGTAACTCTAGCTGTAGGTGTCTGTATTGTCTGTAGCCCTAAATGTAGCTGTCAATAGTGTCTGTATATGTAGCTTTAGCCGTCTGTAGTGTCTGTAACTCTAGCTGTAGGTGTCTGTAGTGTCTGGCTAACTGTAGGTGCCTGTAGTGTCTGTAGCCCTAACCGTAGCTGTTGGTAGTGTCTGTAACTCTAGCTGTAGCTGTCTGTGGTGTCTGTAACTCTAGCTGTCTGTAGTGTCTGGAACTCTAGCTGTAGCTGTCTGGTGTGTCTCTAGCTGTCTGTAGTGCCTGTAACTCTAGCTGTAGCTGTCTGTGGTGTCTGTAACCCTAGCTGTATGTGTCTGGTATGTCTATAGCCCTAACTGTAGCTGTCGGTAGTGTCTGTAACTCTAGCTGTAGCCGTCTGTAGTGTCTGTAACCCTAGCTGAAGCTGTCTGGTGTGTCTGTAGCTGTAGCTGTCTGTAGTGTCTGTAGCCCTACCTATAGCTGTCTATTGTCTGTAGCCCTAGCTCTAACTGTCTGTGGTGTATGTTGCTGCCTGGATTGTATGTGGCCCTGGTAGTGTCGGTGGCTGTCTGTAGTGTCTGTAGCCCTACCCATAGCTGTCTGTTGTCTGTAGCCCTAGCTCTTGCAGTGTGTGTTCTTTGTATCCCTAGCTGTGACTGTCTGTTGCTTTCTGTAGTGTCTGTAGCTCTAATTCTAGGTGTCCCTAGCACAAATTAGCCCTGGCACAAATCAGCCCTGGCACAAATCAGCCCTGGCACAAATCAGCCCTGGCACAAATCAGCCCTGGCACAAATCAGCCCTGGCACAAATTAGCCCTGGCACAAATCAGCCCTGGCACAAATCAGTCCTGTTACAAATCAGACCTGGCAAAAATTAGTGGAATAGTTGGTTTATGAATGGAAACCAAGCTGTAACCCTGTAGCTCTGTATGTGTGGTCTCTATCCTAGTATCACCAGACTGTCTGTCTGTCTGTATCCTAGTATCCTAGTATCACCAGACTGTCTGTCTGTATCCTAGTATCACCAGACTGTCTGGCTGTATCCTAGTATCACCAGACTGTCCGTCTGTCTGTATCCTAGTATCCTAGAATCACCAGACTGCCCACCTGTATCCTACAATCACCAGACTGTCTGTCTGTATCCTAGCATCACCAGACTGTCTGTCTGTATCCTAGCATCACCAGACTGTCTGTCTGTATCCTAGTATCACCAGACTGTCTGCCTGTATCCTAGTATCACCAGACTGTCTGTCTGTATTATAGTATCCAGTGTCCTGTTTGACATTCCAAAACAGTGTGCAGCATTGTAGTGTCCTGTTTGACATTCCAACACAGTGTGCAGCATTGAACTGTCCTGTTTGACATTCCAACACAGCGTGCAGCATTGCAGTGTCCTGTTTGATATGACAACACAGCGTGCAGCATTGCAGTGTCCTGTTTGATATGACAACACAGTGTGCAGCATTGCAGTGTCCTGTTTGACATTCCAACACAGTGTGCAGCATTGAACTGTCCTGTTTGACATTCCAACACAGCGTGCAGCATTGCAGTGTCCTGTTTGATATGACAACACAGCGTGCAGCATTGCAGTGTCCTGTTTGATATGACAACACAGTGTGCAGCATTGCAGTGTCCTGTTGGACATTTCAACACAGCGTGCAGCATTGCAGTGTCCTGTTTGATATGACAACACAGCGTGCAGCATTGCAGTGTCCTGTTTGATATGACAACACAGCGTGCAGCATTGCAGTGTCCTGTTTGATATGACAACACAGCATGCAGCATTGCAGTGTCCTGTTTGATATGACAACACAGTGTGCAGCATTGCAGTGTCCTGTTTGATATGACAACACAGCGTGCAGCATTGCAGTGTCCTGTTTGATATGACAACACAGTGTGCAGCATTGCAGTGTCCTGTTTGATATGACAACACAGTGTGCAGCATTGCAGTGTCCTGTTTGATATGACAACACAGTGTGCAGCATTGCAGTGTCCTGTTTGATATGACAACACAGTGTGCAGCATTGCAGTGTCCTGTTTGACATTCCAACACAGTGTGCAGCATTGCAGTGTCCTGTTTGACATTCCAACACAGTGTGCAGCATTGCAGTGTCCTGTTTGATATGACAACACAGTGTGCAGCTTTGCAGTGTCCTGTTTGACATTCCAACACAGTGTGCAGCATTGCAGTGTCCTGTTTGACATTCCAACACAGTGTGCAGCATTGCAGTGCCCTGTTTGACATTCCAACACAGCGTGCAGCATTGCAGTGTCCTGTTTGACATTCCAACACAGTGTGCAGCATTGCAGTGTCCTGTTTGATATGACAACACAGTGTGCAGCATTGCAGTGTCCTGTTGGACATTTCAACACAGCGTGCAGCATTGCAGTGTCCTGTTTGACATTCCAACACAGCGTGCAGCATTGCAGTGTCCTGTTTGACATTCCAACACAGCGTGCAGCATTGCAGTGTCCTGTTTGACATTCCAACACAGTGTGCAGCATTGCAGTGTCCTGTTTGATATGACAACACAGTGTGCAGCATTGCAGTGTCCTGTTGGACATTTCAACACAGTGTGCAGCATTGCAGTATCCTGTTTGATATGACAACACAGCGTGCAGCATTGCAGTGTCCTGTTTGATATGACAACACAGTGTGCAGCATTGCAGTGTCCTGTTTGATATGACAACACAGTGTGCAGCATTGCAGTGTCCTGTTGGACATTTCAACACAGTGTGCAGCATTGCAGTATCCTGTTTGATATGACAACACAGCGTGCAGCATTGCAGTGTCCTGTTTGATATGACAACACAGTGTGCAGCATTGCAGTGTCCTGTTTGATATGACAACACAGTGTGCAGCATTGCAGTGTCCTGTTGGACATTCCAACACAGTGTGCAGCATTGCAGTGTCCTGTTTGATATGACAACACAGTGTGCAGCATTGCAGTGTCCTGTTTGATATGACAACACAGCGTGCAGCATTGCAGTGTCCTGTTTGATATGACAACACAGTGTGCAGCATTGCAGTGTCCTGTTGGACATTTCAACACAGTGTGCAGCATTGCAGTGTCCTGTTTGATATGACAACACAGCGTGCAGCATTGCAGTGTCCTGTTTGATATGACAACACAGCGTGCAGCATTGCAGTGTCCTGTTTGACATTCCAACACAGCGTGCAGCATTGCAGTGTCCTGAGGCATTACTAATAACAGAGGTCCTGTTCTGTGGGCACGATCACCACCCAGTAAACAGTGATTCTTCATGGAAGCTTCACAAATCAATATCACAAGACCAGGTTATTTCAAAGTTAAGCGGATAAGTATTCCTCCCCTCCTCTGGCCAGATCACAGCGGTTAACGGGACGCTCTGTAAGAAACCATTGTCTTGAAATGAAAAAAATCCTGGGGGCCGAAAGCAAGCCTGTTTTTTTTAGGTAATTTTCTATTTTGGTTCTGTGGGGAGCTGTTCTCTTGTGGTTCTGGGAAGCATCACAAAGCTCTACATTAACCATCTCTGTGGCTGCCCCACTCCAGCCCAGAGACACTATTGGATCATAAGTGACTCTCTATAGCTGCTCCCCTCTTGGCCCTACAGACCGGATATACACAACATGACCAAAAGTATATGGACACTACAGGTTACCTCAGACTTCCATCTTAAGTCATGTCCTCAAAACGTTCAGTGAAAGAGGCCCAACAAGGAGGAGACCGTAGCTGGATTTGTCTCCCGATTCAATCTTTGGGGTGACTGAAGCCAAGTGGGTGACTAAATGTGTCCCCCTCCTCTCCATCTCCCCATCAAAATCTGTAGTTGGTTGCATTTCCTAAAGCCTAACTAATTCACTTTTACGTGCTATGCTATCACATTGTCACTTTATGTTGTTTATCTCAAGAATTCAGACGGGAGATGAGTGTTACAAATTGTACGAATCAATGGGACCTGAATTCCTACAGCTTTAATCATTTTTGAATTGTCAAATGATGTCTCACCTTTGAGTGTTCATGTTGATCAATATTTTGACATGCTGGCCTATTGTAAATGATCAAAGGAATGGCTGATCAAATCAAATCAAATGTTATTGGTCACATACACACATGGTTAGCAGATGTTATTGGTCACATACACACATGGTTAGCAGATGTTATTGGTCACATACACACATGGTTAGCAGATGTTATTGGTCACATACACCACATGGTTAGCAGATGTTATTGGTCACATACACACATGGTTAGCAGATGTTATTGGTCACATACACACATGGTTAGCAGATGCTATTGGTCACATACACACATGGTTAGCAGATGCTAATGTGAGTGTAGCGAAATGCTTGTGCTTCTAGTTCCATCAGTGCAGTAATAACCAACGAGTAATCTAACAATTTCACGACAACTTCCTTATACACACAGTGTAAAGGAATGAATAGGAATATGCACATATAAATATATGGATGAGCGATGGCCGAACGGCATAGGCAAGATGCAGTAGATGGTATAGAGTACAGTATATACATATGAGATGAGTAATGTAGGGTATGTAAACATTGTATAAAGTGGCATAGTTTAAAGTGGCTAGTGATACATTTATTACATCCAATTGTTTATTATTAAAGTGGCTAGAGATTTGAGTCAGTATGTTGGCAGCAGCCACTCAATGTTAGTGGTGGCTGTTTAACAGTCTGATGGCCTTGAGATAGAAGCTGTTTTTCAGTCTCTCGGTCCCAGCTTTGATGCACCTGTACTGACCTCCCCTTCTGGATGATAGTGGGGTGAACAGGCAGTGGCTCGGGTGGTTGTTGTCCTTGATGATCTTTTTGGCCTTCCTGTGACATCGGGTGGTGTAGGTGTCCTGGAGGGCATGTAGTTTGCCCCCAGTGATGCGGTGTGCAGACCTCACTACCATCTGGAGAGCCTTACGGTTGTGGGGGAGCAGTTGCCGTACCAGGCGGTGATACATCCCGAAAGGATGCTCTCGATTGTGCATCTGTAAAAGTTTGTGAGTGTTTTTGGTGACAAGCCAAATTTCTTCAGCCTCTTGAGGTTGAAGAGACGCCTTCTTCACAACGCTGTCTGTGTGGTTGGACCATTTCAGTTTGTCTCTGATGTGTACGACAAAAACTTAAAACTTTCCACCCTCTCCACTACTGTCCCGTCGATGTGGATAGGGGGGTGCTCCCTCTGCTCTTTCCGTTGTTGGTAATCAAGCCTACCTGCAAACTTGATGATTGAGTTGGAGGCGTGCGTGGCCACGCAGTCGTGGGTGAACAGGGAGTACAGGAGAGGGCTGAGAATGCACCCTTGTGGGGCCCCAGTGTTGAGGATCAGCGGGGTGGAGATGTTGTTTCCTACCCTCACCACCTGGGGGCGTTCCGTCAGAATGTCCAGTACCCAGTTGCACAGGGAGGGTCGAGACCCAGGGTCTCGAGCTTAATGACAAGTTTGGAAGGTACTATGGTTTTAAATGCTGAGCTGTAGTCGATGAACAGCATTCTTACATAGGTATTCCTCTTGTCCAGATGGGTTAGGGCAGTGTGCAGTGTGGTTTCGATTGCATCGCCTGTGGACCTATTGGGGCGGTAAGTAAATTGGAGTGGGTCTAGGTTGTCAGGTAGGGTGGAGGTGATATGGTCCTTGACTAGTCTCTAAAAGCACTTCATGATGACGGATAGTCATTTAGCTCAGTTACCTTAGCTTTCTTGGGAACAGGAACAATGGTGGCCCTCTTGAAGCATGTGGGAACAGCAGACTTGGATAGGGATTGATTGAATATGTCCGTAAACACACCAGCCAGCTGGTCTGCGCATGCTCTGAGGACAAGGCTAGTGATGCCGTCTGGGCCGGCAGCCTTGCGAGGGTTAACACGTTTAAATGTTTTACTGACGTTGGCTGCGGTGAAGGAGAGCCTGCAGCTTTTGGTAGCGGGCCGTGTCGGTGGCACTGTATTGTCCTCAAAGCGAGCAAAGAAGTTGTTTAGTCTGTCTGGGAGCAGGACATCGGTGTCCGCGATGGGGCTGGTTTTCCTTTTGTAATCTGTGATTGACTGTAGACCCTGCCACATACCTCTCAATACATACAATTGTGAACATATTGTAATTTCTAATGCTAATGCAGAGGCACCAATACATTGTCCAGTCCACTTATTGTATGCTGTTTCCATGTACATTCCCTTATGTCTAAGCTTCTAAGGCATCTCAGGTTTTACTCATTCTGCTGAAGAAGCGTATCAGAAGTGTGTTCTGTAATTAGTTACAAAACAGTAGAAATGCAGTGTTGTGTTGCTGCTGTTTGTCTGATATCCAACAGTCCATTACCAGCTCTGTTGACCATGAGAGCATTTTGCCAGAGAAATTGGGTTGAGGCCTACTATTTAGGCTTGAAATGACATGTGGTCCATTGTTTACCTGGTCATCAATGACATGTGACCCGTTGTTACCTTGCTACCTGGCAACGACCACAAGGGTGTTTCAAAGAGCTGTCAGTCAAGGCGAGCTCATGAATATAAGCTCCCCACCCACTCAGTCTGTTCTTTCAGACTTCCTGATAGTTAGAGATGAGAGAAAAGGTACAGTTTCTTTAATTCTGAGCATAAAAATATTATTGGTAATGTTTTGGTCATTTATTTTTACTTGGGAACTAGGATGACTGTGCTGGGTCTTTAAAGAAAGTTAACATTCAGAGAAAGTTAAGAAACAACATTCTTCTGTGGGAATTTCAGTACTTCAGCATAACTTTTTCTGCAGGTCTCCATGGTTCTATTTGAAGTCATGTTCTCAGAACATTAAGAAAACCAGAAAAACCACCAGAAAACACGAGTAACGTTCAAAGAACATTCTAAGAATGTAATTTAAAAACATATACATTCCATTATCAGCATCAACAAAGCTCTCTATCCTCCATCTTGTTAAGTGTGTTCAGGTGTGTTGTCTGCAACCACTAATTGGCTACACCAGATCCTAATGAGTGCTTGTTTCCTTTGAAATGAGGTCTGTTTGAATAGAATGAAATGAACAGCTTTGTATGCGTAAACAAACATGGCATGCTAGCTCCAGCCTGGAGGCACAGTGAACTAGTTCCATGGATAGAGAATACAGGGCCTTCAGAAAGTATCCTTACCACTTATTCCACGTTGTGTTGTTACAGCCTGAATTCAAAATCAATTAAATTATATATTTTTCTCACCCATCTACACACAATACCTCATAATGACAAAGTGAAAACAGGTTTTTAGATACTTAGTAGAAGCACCTTTGGCAGTGATTACTGTTGTGAGTCTTTCTGGGTAAGTTTCTAAGAGCTTTCCACACCTAGATTGTGCAATATTTGCCCATTTTTCTTTTCAGAATTCTTCAAACTCTGTCAAAACTGTTACTTGGCCACTCAAGAACAGTCACTGTCTTCTTGTTAAGCAACTCCAGTGTAGATTTGGCCTTGGGTTTTAGGTTATGAGAAAGAGGACTGGAACTGGGGCCGAGGTAGTGGACTGGAGCTGGGGCCGAGGTATAGGACTGGAGCTGGGGCCTAGGTAGAGGGCTGGAGCTGGGGATAAGGTAGAGGACTGGAACTGGGGCTGAGATAGAGGACTGGAGCTGGGGCCTAGGTAGAGGGCTGGAGCTGGGGCCGAGGTATAAGACTGGAGCTAGGGCCGAGGTAGAGGGCTGGAGCTGGGGCCGAGGTATAGGACTGGAGCTAGGGCCGAGGTAGAGGACTGGAGCTGGGGCCGAGGTAGAGGGCTGGAACTGGGGCCAAGGTAGAGGACTGGAGCTGGAGCTGAGGTAGAGGGCTGGAGCTAGAGCTGAGGTAGAGGACTGGAACTGGGGCCGAGGTAGAGGACTGGAGCTGGAGCTGAGGTAGAGGGCTGGAGCTGGAGCTGAGGTAGAGGACTGGAACTGGGGCCAAGGTAGAGGACTGGAGCTGGAGCTTAGGTAGAGGACTCGAGCTGGAGCCGAGGTAGAGGACTGGAACTGGGGCCAAGGTAGAGGACTGGAGCTGGAGCTGAGGTAGACTGCTGGAGCTGGGGCCAAGGTAGAGGACTGGAACTGGGGCCGAGGTAGAGGGCTGGAGCTGGAGCCAAGGTAGAGGGCTGGAGCTGGGGCCAAGGTAGAGGACTAGAGCTGGAGCCAAGGTAGAGGGCTGGAGCTGGGGCTAAGGTAGAGCACTGGAGCTGGGGCCAAGGTAGAGGGCTGGAGCTGGGGCCAAGGTAGAGGGCTGGAGCTGGGGACAAGGTAGAGGACTGGAGCTGGAGCTGAGGTAGACTGCTGGAGCTAGGGCCAAGGTAGAGGACTGGAACTGGGGCCGAGGTAGAGGGCTGGAGCTGGAGCCAAGGTATAGGGCTGGAGCTGGGGACAAGGTAGAGGACTGGAGCTGGGGCCAAGGTAGAGGGCTGAGGCTGTAGTAGAGGGCTGGAAGTGGGGTATAATGCCAAAGGCAGTGGCGGAAACTGGGAGAGTTTCCACTAGCAGTCCTGTGGTCTAAAGTATTAGGTCAGAACTCTGTCTCTGTGCCCTGACTGGACCAGTCTACCCTTTACCATGTCTTTATCAGTCTGCCCTTTACCATGTCTTTATCTGTCAGCCCTTCATCGGTCTGCCCTTTACCATGTCTTTATCTGTCAGCCCTTTACCATGTCTTTATCAGTCAGCCCTTTACCATGTCTTTATCAGTCAGCCCAACACTTCCGGCGCCGACAGAGATGGCCGCCTCGCTTCGCGTTCCTAGGAAACTATGCAGTTTTTTGTTTTTTTACGTGTTATTTCTTACATTAGTACCCCAGGTCATCTTAGGTTTCATTACATACAGTCGAGAAGAACTACTGAATATAAGATCAGCATCAACTCACCATCAGTACGACCAAGAATATGTTTTTCGCGACGCGGATCCTGTGTTCTGCCTTACAAACAGGACAACGGAGTGGATCCTATGCAGCAACCCAAAAAACGACTCCGAAAGAGAGGGAAACGAGGCGGTCTACTGGTCAGACTCCGGAGACGGGCACAGCGCGCACCACTCCCTAGCATTCTTCTTGCCAATGTCCAGTCTCTTGACAACAAGGTTGATGAAATCCGAGCAAGGGTAGCATTCCAGAGGGACATCAGAGACTGTAACGTTCTTTGCTTCACGGAAACGTGGCTTACTGGAGAGACGCAATCCGAAGCGGTGCAGCCAACAGGTTTCTCCACGCATCGCGCAGACAGGAAAAAACATCTTTCTGGTAAAAAGAGGGGCGGGGGCGTATGCCTTATGACTAACGTGACATGGTGCGATGAAAGAAACATACAGGAACTCAAATCCTTCTGTTCACCTGATTTAGAATTCCTCACAATCAAATGTAGACCGCATTATCTACCAAGAGAATTCTCTTCGATTATAATCACAGCCGTATATATCCCCCCCCAAGCAGACACATCGATGGCTCTGAACGAACTTTATTTAACTCTGCAAACTGGAAACAATTTATCCGGAGGCTGCATTCATTGTAGCTGGGGACTTTAACAAGGCTAATCTGAAAACAAGACTCCCCAAATTTTATCAGCATATCGATTGCGCAACCAGGGGAGGAAAGACCTTGGACCATTGTTACTCTAACTTCCGCGACGCATATAAGGCCCTGCCCCGCCCCCCTTTCGGAAAAGCTGACCACGACTCCATTTTGTTGATCCCTGCCTACAGACAGAAACTAAAACAAGAGGCTCCCACGCTGAGGTCTGTCCAACGCTGGTCCGACCAAGCTGACTCCACACTCCAAGACTGCTTCCATCACGTGGACTGGGAGATGTTTCGTATTGCGTCAGATAACAACATTGACGAATACGCTGATTCGGTGTGCGAGTTCATTAGAACGTGCGTTGAAGATGTCGTTCCCATAGCAACGATTAAAACATTCCCTAACCAGAAACCGTGGATTGATGGCAGCATTCGTGTGAAACTGAAAGCGCGAACCACTGCTTTTAATCAGGGCAAGGTGTCTGGTAACATGACCGAATACAAACAGTGCAGCTATTCCCTCCGCAAGGCTATCAAACAAGCTAAGCGCCAGTACAGAGACAAAGTAGAATCTCAATTCAACGGCTCAGACACAAGAGGCATGTGGCAGGGTCTACAGTCAATCACGGACTACAGGAAGAAACCCAGCCCAGTCACGGACCAGGATGTCTTGCTCCCAGGCAGACTAAATAACTTTTTTGCCCGCTTTGAGGACAATACAGTGCCACTGACACGGCCTGCAACGAAAACATGCGGTCTCTCCTTCACTGCAGCCGAGGTGAGTAAGACATTTAAACGTGTTAACCCTCGCAAGGCTGCAGGCCCAGATGGCATCCCCAGCCGCGCCCTCAGAGCATGCGCAGACCAGCTGGCCGGTGTGTTTACGGACATATTCAATCAATCCCTATACCAGTCTGCTGTTCCCACATGCTTCAAGAGGGCCACCATTGTTCCTGTTCCCAAGAAAGCTAAGGTAACTGAGCTAAATGACTACCGCCCCGTAGCACTCACATCCGTCATCATGAAGTGCTTTGAGAGACTAGTCAAGGACCATATCACCTCCACCCTACCTGACACCCTAGACCCACTCCAATTTGCTTACCGCCCAAATAGGTCCACAGACGATGCAATCTCAACCACACTGCACACTGCCCTAACCCATCTGGACAAGAGGAATACCTATGTGAGAATGCTGTTCATCGACTACAGCTCGGCATTCAACACCATAGTACCCTCCAAGCTCGTCATCAAGCTCGAGACCCTGGGTCTCGACCCCGCCCTGTGCAACTGGGTACTGGACTTCCTGACGGGCCGCCCCCAGGTGGTGAGGGTAGGCAACAACATCTCCTCCCCGCTGATCCTCAACACTGGGGCCCCACAAGGTTGCGTTCTGAGCCCTCTCCTGTACTCCCTGTTCACCCACGACTGCGTGGCCACGCACGCCTCCAACTCAATCATCAAGTTTGCGGACGACACAACAGTGGTAGGCTTGATTACCAACAACGATGAGACGGCCTACAGGGAGGAGGTGAGGGCCCTCGGAGTGTGGTGTCAGGAAAACAACCTCACACTCAACGTCAACAAAACTAAGGAGATGATTGTGGACTTCAGGAAACAGCAGAGGGAACACCCCCCTATCCACATCGATGGAACAGTAGTGGAGAGGGTAGCAAGTTTTAAGTTCCTCGGCATACACATCACAGACAAACTGAATTGGTCCACTCACACAGACAGCATCGTGAAGAAGGCGCAGCAGCGCCTCTTCAACCTCAGGAGGCTGAAGAAATTCGGCTTGTCACCAAAAGCACTCACAAACTTCTACAGATGCACAATCGAGAGCATCCTGGCGGGCTGTATCACCGCCTGGTACGGCAACTGCTCCGCCCTCAACCGTAAGGCTCTCCAGAGGGTAGTGAGGTCTGCACAACGCATCACCGGGGGCAAACTACCTGCCCTCCAGGACACCTACACCACCCGATGTCACAGGAAGGCCATAAAGATCATCAAGGACATCAACCACCCGAGCCACTGCCTGTTCACCCCGCTATCATCCAGAAGGCGAGGTCAGTACAGGTGCATCAAAGCTGGGACCGAGAGACTGAAAAACAGCTTCTACCTCAAGGCCATCAGACTGTTAAACAGCCACCACTAACACTGAGTGGCTGCTGCCAACACACTGACACTGACTCAACTCCAGCCACTTTAATAATGGGAATTGATGGGAAATGATGTAAATATATCACTAGCCACTTTAAACAATGCTACCTTATATAAATGTTACTTACCCTACATTATTCATCTCATACGCATACGTATATACTGTACTCTATATCATCGACGGTATCCTTATGTAATACATGTATCACTAGCCACTTTATACTATACTATGCCACTTTGTTTACATACTCATCTCATTTGTACATACTGTACCCGATACCATCTACTGTATCTTGCCTATGCTGCTCTGTACCATCACTCATTCATATATCCTTATGTACATATTCTTTATCCCCTTACACTGTGTACAAGACAGTAGTTTTGGAATTGTTAGTTAGATTACTTGTTGGTTATTACTGCATTGTCGGAACTAGAAGCACAAGCATTTCGCTACACTCGCATTAACATCTGCTAACCATGTGTATGTGACAAATAAAATTTGATTTGATTTGATTTGATTTACCATGTCTTTATCTGTCAGCCCTTTACCATGTCTTTATCAGTCAGCCCTTTACCATGTCTTTATCTGTCAGCCCTTTACCATGTCTTTATCAGTCAGCCCTTTACCATGTCTTTATCTGTCAGCCCTTTACCATGTCTTCATCAGTCTGCCCTTTACCATGTCTTTATATGTCAGCCCTTTATCAGTCTGCCCTTTTCCATGTCTTTATCAGTCTGCCCTTTACCATGTCTTTATCAGTCTGCCCTTTTCCATGTCTTTATCAGTCTGCCCTTTACCATGTCTTTATCAGTCTGCCCTTTACCATGTCTTTATCAGTCTGCCCTTTACCATGTCTTTATCTGTCAGCCCTTTACCATGTCTTTATCAGTCTGCCCTTTACCATGTCTTTATATGTCAGCCCTTTACCATGTCTTTATCAGTCTGCCCATTTAAAATACCTTCAGCACCACAGGCCTTTTTGGGTTGGAGAGTGCATAGTTTTTCCAATAATTCTTCTTCTGTAACTGGGGTATCCACAGGTCTTTTTGGGTTGTAGAGTGCATAGTTTTTCCAATAATTCTTCTTCTGTAACTGGGGTATCCACAGGTCTTTTTGGGTTGGAGAGTGCGTAGTTTCCACAGGTCTCTGATAGTCTTTGACTGCTGATTCAAGGATTTGTCATGTTTGTGATTTCTCCCCATATCCCCATTATGGAGTGCCAAATGATGAGGTTTGCAAAGTGATTTCTCCCCATGTCCCCATTATGGAGTGCCAAAATTATGAGGTTTGCAAAGTGATTTCTCCCCATATCCCCATTATGGAGAGCCAAATGATGAGGTTTGCAAAGTGATTTCTCCCCATATCCCCATTTTGGAGAGCCAAATGATGAGGTTTGCAAAGTGATTTCTCCCCATATCCCCATTATGGAGAGCCAAATGATGAGGTTTGCAAAGTGATTTCTCCCCATATCCCCATTTTGGAGAGCCAAATGATGAGGTTTGCAAAGTGATTTCTCCCCATATCCCTATTATGGAGAGCCAAATGATGAGGTTTGCAAAGTGATTTCTCCCCATATCCCCATTTTGGAGAGCCAAATGATGAGGTTTGCAAAGTGATTTCTCCCCATATCCCCATTTTGGAGTGCCAAATGATGAGGTTTGCAAAGTGATTTCTCCCCATATCCCCATTTTGGAGTGCCAAATGATGAGGTTTGCAAAGTGATTTCTCCCCATATCCCCATTTTGGAGAGCCAAATGATGAGGTTTGTTTCATTTATTCCAATTCTCCCAGAAGTGGTTTAATTCTATGAATTCCTCAATTCCATCCAGCTGATTTCTAATGTTCTGTTCCTTTGTTCTTAGGGTGTGTTTGTATTGCTTCAGTGTTTACCCATATTGAAGGCCTATATTTTTGTTGTCTGGTTCTCTGTGTTTTTGATTAGATATATTTATCTACTTCTTTAGATTTCTCCAATCATTATCGAACCATTTTTCATTCTCTATTCTCTATGGGTTCCTCTTATGTTTCCAAGGAGGATCATTTGTCAGATATAAAGTTTATGTTCCAAACTGACACATTTACACCTTCATTGCTGTAGGAGAATGTTAAAGGCTAAAAAGTTGTCCAGGAGAGATTGTATTTTTGGGCTACTAATTGCTTTTTGGTCGATGTCTGTACTGTTCTCACTCCGTCTATAGGCCTGTTCAGTACCATGTCATTTATTGGGCCGTGTTGCTTCATGGTTGGATTCCACTCTTCTCAGATACACTGTGATTTTACTGTGGTCAGAGAGAGGTGTTAGTGGGCTGACTGTGAAGGCTCTGAGAGAGGTGTTAGTGGGCTGACTGTGAAGGCTCTGAGAGAGGTGTCAGTGGGCTGACTGTGAAGGCTCTGAGAGAGGTGTCAGTGGGCTGACTGAAGGCTCTGAGAGAGGTGTTAGTGGGCTGACTGTGAAGCCTCTGAGAGAGGTGTTAGTGGGCTGACTGTGAAGCCTCTGAGAGAGGTGTTAGTGGGCTGACTGTAAAGGCTTTGAGAGAGGTGTCAGTGGGCTGACTGTGAAGACTCTGAGAGAGGTGTCAGTGGGCTGACTGTGAAGGCTCTGAGAGAGGTGTCAGTGGGCTGACTGTGAAGGCTCTGGGAGAGGTGTCAGTGGGCTGACTGTGAAGGCTCTGAGAGAGGTGTTAGTGGGCTGACTGTGAAGGCTCTGAGAGAGGTGTCAGTGGGCTGACTGTGAAGGCTCTGAGAGACTCTGGGTTGAGGTTAGTGATAAAGTAGTCTACAGTACTGCTGCCAAGAGATGAGCTATTGGTGTACCTACCAAAACAGTCCCATCTCAGCCTACCATTGACTATGTACAGACCCAGTGTTCGACAGAGCTTCACGAGCTGTACTCCATTTGAATTTTTCACTTTGTCATAGTTGTTTCTGGGGGGGTATGTGGGGAGGGAAAGGTTGTTGCTTCCTGGTAGGTGTTTATCCCCATGACTGTTAATAGTGTCTAGTTCTTCTGTTGTTTCACCATTCAGGTCTCCACAGACCGGTACGTTGCCTTGGGCCTGAAAGTGACTAATTTCCCCCTCTAGAATGGAGAAACTCTCTTCATTGAAGTAGGGTGACTCTGAGGGGGAATGTATGTGGCACAGAGGAAGACGTTTTAATCTGTTAAGAGCCTCCTTGTTGATTTTTAACCAGATAAAGAATTCTCCTGTTTTGATCAATTCGATTGGATGAGTTAGTTCAGGTTTATACCATATTACCATTCCACCTGAGTCTCTGCCCTGTCCGGAGTCTCTGCCCTGTCCGGAGTCTCTGCCCTGTCCGGAGTCTCTGCCCTGTCCGGAGTCTCTGCCCTGTCCTGAGTCTCTGCCATGTCCTGAGTCTCTGCCATGTCCTGAGTCTCTGCCCTGTCCGGAGTCTCTGCCCTGTCCGGAGTCTCTGCCCTGTCCTGAGTCTCTGCCCTGTCCTGAGTCGCTGCCCTGTCCGGAGTCTCTGCCCTGTCCGGAGTCTCTGCCCTGTCCGGAGTCTCTGCCCTGTCCGGAGTCTCTGCCCTGTCCGGAGTCTCTGCCCTGTCCTGAGTCTCTGCCCTGTCCGGAGTCTCTGCCCTGTCCGAAGTCTCTGCCCTGTCCGGAGTCTCTGCCCTGTCCGGAGTCTCTGCCCTGTCCGGAGTCTCTGCCCTGTCCGGAGTCTCTGCCCTGTCCTGAGTCTCTGCCATGTCCTGAGTCTCTGCCATGTCCTGAGTCTCTGCCCTGTCCTGAGTCTCTGCCCTGTCCGGAGTCTCTGCCCTGTCCGGAGTCTCTGCCCTGTCCGGAGTCTCTGCCCTGTCCTGAGTCTCTGCCCCGTCCGGAGTCTCTGCCCCGTCCGGAGTCTCTGCCCTGTCCGGAGTCTCTGCCCTGTCCTGAGTCTCTGCCCTGTCCTGAGTCTCTGCCCTGTCCGGAGTCTCTGCCCTGTCCTGAGTCTCTGCCCTGTCCTGAGTCTCTGCCCTGTCCTGAGTCTCTGCCCTGTCCTGAGTCTCTGCCCTGTCCGGAGTCTCTGCCCTGTCCTGAGTCTCTGCCCTGTCCTGAGTCTCTGCCCTGTCCTGAGTCTCTGCCCTGTCCTGAGTCTCTGCCATATCCTGAGTCTCTGCCCTGTCCGGAGTCTCTGCCCTGTTCTGAGTCTCTGCCCTGTCCGGAGTCTCTGCCCTGTCCGGAGTCTCTGCCCTGTCCGGAGTCTCTGCCCTGTCCGGAGTCTCTGCCATGTCCTGAGTCTCTGCCATGTCCTGAGTCTCTGCCCTGTCCGGAGTCTCTGCCCTGTCCTGAGTCTCTGCCCTGTCCTGAGTCTCTGCCCTGTCCGGAGTCTCTGCCCTGTCCGGAGTCTCTGCCCTGTCCGGAGTCTCTGCCCTGTCCGGAGTCTCTGCCCTGTCCTGAGTCTCTGCCCTGTCCGGAGTCTCTGCCCTGTCCGAAGTCTCTGCCCTGTCCGGAGTCTCTGCCCTGTCCGGAGTCTCTGCCCTGTCCTGAGTCTCTGCCCTGTCCGGAGTCTCTGCCCTGTCCGGAGTCTCTGCCCTGTCCGGAGTCTCTGCCCTGTCCGGAGTCTCTGCCCTGTCCGGAGTCTCTGCCCTGTCCTGAGTCTCTGCCATGTCCTGAGTCTCTGCCCTGTCCTGAGTCTCTGCCCTGTCCTGAGTCTCTGCCCTGTCCGGAGTCTCTGCCCTGTCCGGAGTCTCTGCCCTGTCCTGAGTCTCTGCCCTGTCCGGAGTCTCTGCCCTGTCCGGAGTCTCTGCCCTGTCCTGAGTCTCTGCCCTGTCCTGAGTCTCTGCCCTGTCCGGAGTCTCTGCCCTGTCCGGAGTCTCTGCCCTGTCCTGAGTCTCTGCCCTGTCCTGAGTCTCTGCCCTGTCCTGAGTCTCTGCCCTGTCCTGAGTCTCTGCCCTGTCCGGAGTCTCTGCCCTGTCCTGAGTCTCTGCCCTGTCCTGAGTCTCTGCCCTGTCCTGAGTCTCTGCCCTGTCCTGAGTCTCTGCCATGTCCTGAGTCTCTGCCATATCCTGAGTCTCTGCCCTGTCCGGAGTCTCTGCCCTGTTCTGAGTCTCTGCCCTGTCCGGAGTCTCTGCCCTGTCCGGAGTCTCTGCCCTGTCCGGAGTCTCTGCCCTGTCCTGAGTCTCTGCCCTGTCCTGAGTCTCTGCCCTGTCCGGAGTCTCTGCCCTGTCCGGAGTCTCTGCCCTGTCCTGAGTCTCTGCCCTGTCCTGAGTCTCTGCCCTGTCCTGAGTCTCTGCCCTGTCCGGAGTCTCTGCCCTGTCCGGAGTCTCTGCCCTGTCCTGAGTCTCTGCCCTGTCCTGAGTCTCTGCCCTGTCCTGAGTCTCTGCCCTGTTCTGAGTCTCTGCCCTGTCCGGAGTCTCTGCCCTGTTCTGAGTCTCTGCCCTGTCCGGAGTCTCTGCCCTGTCCTGAGTCTCTGCCCTGTCCTGAGTCTCTGCCCTGTCCTGAGTCTCTGCCCTGTCCTGAGTCTCTGCCCTGTCCTGAGTCTCTGCCCTGTCCGGAGTCTCTGCCATGTCCTGAGTCTCTGCCATGTCCGGAGTCTCTGCCCTGCCCTGCCCTGAGCCTCTGCCCTGTCCGGAGTCTCTGCCCTGTCCGGAGTCTCTGCCCTGTCCTGAGTCTCTGCCATGTCCGGAGTCTCTGCTCTGCCCTGCCCTGCCCTGAGCCCCTGCCCTGCCCTGAGTCTCTGCCCTGTCCTGAGTCTCTGCCATGTCCTGAGTCTCTGCCATGTCCGGAGTCTCTGCCCTGTCCGGAGTCTCTGCCCTGTCCGGAGTCTCTGCCCTGTCCGGAGTCTCTGCCCTGTCCGGAGTCTCTGCCCTGTCCGGAGTCTCTGCCCTGTCCTGAGTCTCTGCCCTGTCCGGAGTCTCTGCCCTGTCCGGAGTCTGCCCTTTTCCATGTCTTTATCAGTCTGCCCTTTACCATGTCTTTATCAGTCTGCCCTTTTCCATGTCTTTATCAGTCTGCCCTTTACCATGTCTTTATCAGTCTGCCCTTTACCATGTCTTTATCAGTCTGCCCTTTACCATGTCTTTATCAGTCTGCCCTTTACCATGTCTTTATCAGTCTGCCCATTTAAAATACCTTCAGCACCACAGGCCTTTTTGGGTTGTAGAGTGCATAGTTTTTCCAATAATTCTTCTTCTGTAACTGGGGTATCCACAGGTCTTTTTGGGTTGGAGAGTGCATAGTTTTTCCAATAATTCTTCTTCTGTAACTGGGGTATCCACAGGTCTTTTTGGGTTGGAGAGTGCGTAGTTTCCACAGGTCTCTGATAGTCTTTGACTGCTGATTCAAGGATTTGTCATGTTTGTGATTTCTCCCCATATCCCCATTATGGAGTGCCAAATGATGAGGTTTGCAAAGTGATTTCTCCCCATGTCCCCATTATGGAGTGCCAAAATTATGAGGTTTGCAAAGTGATTTCTCCCCATATCCCCATTTTGGAGAGCCAAATGATGAGGTTTGCAAAGTGATTTCTCCCCATATCCCCATTTTGGAGAGCCAAATGATGAGGTTTGCAAAGTGATTTCTCCCCATATCCCCATTTTGGAGAGCCAAATGATGAGGTTTGCAAAGTGATTTCTCCCCATATCCCCATTTTGGAGAGCCAAATGATGAGGTTTGCAAAGTGATTTCTCCCCATATCCCCATTATGGAGAGCCAAATGATGAGGTTTTCAAAGTGATTTCTCCCCATATCCCCATTTTGGAGAGCCAAATGATGAGGTTTGCAAAGTGATTTCTCCCCATATCCCCATTTTGGAGTGCCAAATGATGAGGTTTGCAAAGTGATTTCTCCCCATATCCCCATTTTGGAGAGCCAAATGATGAGGTTTGTTTCATTTATTCCAATTCTCCCAGAAGTGGTTTAATTCTATGAATTCCTCAATTCCATCCAGCTGATTTCTAATGTTCTGTTCCTTTGTTCTTAGGGTGTGTTTGTATTGCTTCAGTGTTTACCCATATTGAAGGCCTATATTTTTGTTGTCTGGTTCTCTGTGTTTTTGATTAGATATATTTATCCACTTCTTTAGATTTCTCCAATCATTATCGAACCATTTTTCATTCTCTATTCTCTATGGGTTCCTCTTATGTTTCCAAGGAGGATCATTTGTCAGATATAAAGTTTATGTTCCAAACTGACACATTTACACCTTCATTGCTGTAGGAGAATGTTAAAGGCTAAAAAGTTGTCCAGGAGAGATTGTATTTTTGGGTTACTAATTGCTTTTTGGTCGATGTCTGTACTGTTCTCACTCCGTCTGCCCTGAGCCTCTGCCCTGTCCTGAGTCTCTGCCCTGTCCTGAGTCTCTGCCCTGTCCGGAGTCTCTGCCCTGTCCGGAGTCTCTGCCCTGTCCGGAGTCTCTGCCCTGTCCGGAGTCTCTGCCCTGTCCGGAGTCTCTGCCCTGTCCGGAGTCTCTGCCCTGTCCGGAGTCTCTGCCATGTCCGGAGTCTCTGCCATGTCCGGAGTCTCTGCCCTGCTCTGCCCTGAGCCCCTGCCCTGCCCTGAGTCTCTGCCCTGTCCTGAGTCTCTGCCCTGTCCTGAGTCTCTGCCATGTCCTGAGTCTCTGCCCTGTGTGATTCCTTTTCATTTGATGGGTGGTAGGATTATCTCCCTATAACCTAGTGGACAGTCAGTGGAAACATCACCTCTGCACCTTGTTTCCTGTAGTACTTGTAGTACTGGCTGTCTTGATGTCTATACTATTCTCTCTGGGGTAGCATCTGGTTTCCGCTCAGGTTATGGATGTGTCACTGCAACCTTAAAGGTCCTCAATGATGTCACAATTGCCCTTGATTCTAAGCAATGTTGTGCTGCTAGTTTTTATTGACTTGGTCAATGCTTTTGACATACGGTAGACCATTCCATTCTTGTGGGCCGGCTAAGGAGTATTGGTGTCTCTGCGGGGACTTTGGGCTGGTTTGCTAACTACCTCTCTCAAAGAGTCAGAAATTCTGCTGTCTCAACCACTGCCTGTCACCAAGGGGGTACCCCAAGGCTCGATCCTAGGTCCCACTCTCTTATCAAATTACATCAATATATAGCTCAGGCAGTAGGAAGCTCTCTCATCCATTTAAATGCAGATGATACAGTCTTATACTCTGCTGGCCCCTGCCTGGTTTTTGTGTTAAATGCTCTACAACAAAGCTTTCTCAGTGTCCAACAAGCTTTCTCTGCCCTTAACCTTGTTCTGAACACCTCCAAAACAAAGGCCATGTGGTTTGGTAAGAAGAATGCCCCTCTCCCCACAGGTGTGATAACTACCTCTGAGGGTTTGGAGCTTGAGGTAGTCACTTCATACGAGTACTTGGGAGTGTGGCTAGATGGTTCACTGTCTACATATCCAAGCTGCAGGTTAAAGTTATTTCTAGACTTGGTTTCCTCTATTGTAATCGCTCCTCTTTCACCCCAGCTGCCAAACTAACCCTGATTCAGATGACCATCCTACCCATGCTAGATTACTGAGACATAATTTATAGATCAGCAGGTAAGGGTGCTCTCGAGCGGCTAGATGTTCTTTACTATTCGGCCATCAGATTTGCCACCAATGCTCCTTATTGGACACATCACTGCACTCTATACTCCTCTGTAAACTGGTCATCTCTGTATACCTATCGCAAGACCCACTGGTTGATGCTTATTTATAAAACCCTCTTAGGCCTCACTCCCCCCTATCTGAGATATCTACTGCAGCCCTCATCCTAGCTGCTCCATGTGTTGCAATCACGTCAGACTTGTAAGAGTTTGGACAGGTTTCCTCTCGGCATGGCGTCTGGAGTCTATAGTAGCAGCAGAGCTACACGCAACATTGCTGCTAATGTTACATTATATTAGCAGAGACCAGTGATTCACACACCTGCTTTGACCCTTGACCTCAAATAATAGAAATAGAATCTCATTCTAGTTCTGTGCCTCAAATGTTGTTGTGACCAAATGAGCAACTGGATGCCCCAGGCTACAGATCAGTGTTTCAAGGAACTGGCCTCAACCCAGCAGAATGTCTACATCCCTAATAGACTGTAAACCACTAGCTGATGAACTGTACAACTCTGAATAACTCTGGTCTCAGCCCCTGGTATCCCCGTCACACAGAGGTACACTTCACCATCTCCTAGTCCCCCTCCTGTTTCATGTTCCCACTCCTCCCCCTCCTCCTCCTCCTCCTAGGCCCCCTCCTGTTTCATGTTACCACTCCTCCCCCTCCTCCTCCTCCTAGTCCCTATCCCTATCCTCCTCCTAGTCCCCTTCCCCCTCCTCCTAGTACCTCTCCCCCTCCTCCTCCTCCTAGGCCCCCTCCCCCTCTTCGTCCTAGGCCCCCTCCCCCTCCTCGTCCTAGTCCCCCTCCCCCTCCTAGTCCCTAGTCCCTATCCCTCTCCTCCTCCTAGTCCCCTTCCCCCTCCTCCTAGTACCTCTCCCCCTCCTCCTCCTCCTAGTCCCTCTCCCCCTCCTCATAGTCCCTCTCACCCTCCTCCTAGTCCCTCTCCTCCTCCTCCTAGTCCCCCTCCTCTTCCTCCTAGTCCCCCTCCCCGGTCCTCCAGCTCCTAGTCCCCCTCCTCCCCCTCCTCCTACTCCCCCTCCTCCTATGTCTAGTCCCCATCCCCTCCTCCTCCTGGTCCCTCTCCCCCTCCTCCTAGTCCCCGTCCTCCTCCTCCTAGTCCCCCTCCTCCTCCTCCTCCTCCTAGTCCCTCTCCCCCTCCCCCTCCACCTCTTAGTCCCCCTCCTCCTCCTCCTAGTCCCTCTCCCCCTCCTCCGAGTCCCCTTCCTCCTCCTATTCCCACTCCTCCTCCTCCAGCTCCTAGTCCCCCTCCCCCTCCTCCTCCTCCTTGTCCCCCACCTCCTCCTCCTAGTCCCCCACCTCCTCCTCCTAGTCCCCCTCCCCCTCATCCTCCCCCTCCTCCTCCTCCCCCACCCCCTCCTCCTCCTAGTCTCTCTCCTCCTCCTCCTCCTAGTCCCCCTCCCCCTCCTCCTCCTGCTAGTCACCCTCCTCCTCCTAGTCCCCCTCCCCCTCCTCCTCCTAGTCCTCCTCCTCCTAGTCCCCCTCCTAGTCCTCCTCCCCCTCCTCCTCCTAGTCCTCCTCCTCCTAGTCCCCCTCCTAGTCCTCCTCCCCCTCCTCCTCCTAGTCCCTGTCCCCCTCCTCCTCCTCGTCCCTCTCCCTCTCCTCCTCCTCCTAGTCCCTCTCCCTCTCCTCCATCTCCTAGTCCCCCTCCCCCTCCTCGCCCCCCAGTCCCCCTCTCCTCCTCCTAGTCCCTCTCCCCCTCCTCCTCCTTGTCCCCCTCCTCCTCCTAGTCCCTCTCCTCCTCCTCCTCCTCCTAGTCCCCCCCCTCCTCCTCCTTGTCCCCCTCCTACTCCTAGTCCCCCTCCTCCTCCTAGTCCCTCTCACCCTCCTCCTAGTCCCCCTCCTCCTACTCCACCTCCCCCTCCTCCTAGTCCATCTCCCCCTTCTCCTCCTTCTAGTCCCCCTCCTCCTCCCCCTCCTCCTCCTCCTAGTCCTTCTCCTCCTCCTTGTCCCCCTCCTCCTCCTAGTCCTTCTCCCCCTCCTCCTCCTCCTAGTCCCCCTCCCCCTCCTCCTCCTTGTCCCCCTCCCCCTCCTCCTCCTAGTCCCCTCCTCCTCCTCCTCCTTGTACCCCCCTCCTCCTAGTCCATCTCCCCCTCCCCCTCCTCCTAGTCCATCTCCCCCTCCTCCTCCTTCTAGTCCCCCTCCTCCCTCTCCTCCTCCTAGTCCCCCTCCTCCTAGTCCCTCTCCCCCTCCTCCTCCTAGTCCCCCTCCTCCTCCTAGTTCCCCTCCCCCTCCTCCTCCTAGTCCCTCTCCCCCTCCTCCTCCCCCTCCTCCTAGTCCCCCTCCCCCTACTCCTCTCCTAGTCCCTCTCCCCCTCCTCCTCCTCCTTGTCCCCCTCCCCCTCTCCTCCTCCTTGTCCCCCTCCCCCTCTCCTAGTCCCTCTCCCCCTCCTCCTCCTTGTCCCCCTCCTCCTCCTAGTCCCTCTCCCCCTCCTCCTCCTTGTCCCCCTCCTCCTCCTAGTCCCTCTCCTCCTCCTCCTAGTCCCTCTCCCCCTCCTCCTAGTCCCTCTCCCCCTCCTCCTAGTCCCTCTCCCCCTCCTCTTAGTCCCCCTCCCCCTCCTCCTAGTCCATCTCCCCCTCCTCCTCCTTCTAGTCCCCCTCCCCCTCCTCCTCCTAGTCCCTCTCCTCCTCCTCCTAGTCCCCCTCCCCCTCCTCCTCCTAGTCCCCCTCCCTCTCCCCCTCCTCCTAGTCCCTCTCCCCCTCCTCTTAGTCCCTCTCCCCCTCCTCTTAGTCCCTCTCCCCCTCCTCTTAGTCCATCTCCCCCTCCTCCTCCTTCTAGTCCCCCTCCCCCTCCTCCCCCTTCTCCTCCTCCTCCTAGTCCCTCTCCCCCTCCTCCTCCCCCTCCTCCTCCTCCTAGTCCCCCTCCCCCTCCTCCTACTCCTAGTCATTTTTTACATCAATCAAATGTATTTATAAAGCCCTTTTTACATCAGCCGATGTCACAAAGTGCTGTACAGAAACCCAGCCTAAATCCCAAACACAGGCAGAAGCACGGTGGCTAGGAAAAACTCCCTAGAGAGGGGGAGAGGGACGGCCAGTCCTCTTCTGGCTATGTCGGGTTGAGATTATAACAGAACATGGCCAAGATATTCAAACATTCATAGATGACCAGCAAGGTCAAATAATAATAATAATGACACTGGTTGTAAAGGGTGCAACAGGTCAGCACCTCAGGAGTAAATGTCAGTTGGCTTTTCATAGACGATCATTCAAAGTTAGACAGCAGGTGCGGTAGAGAGAGAGAGTCGAAAACAGCAGGTCCGGGACAGGTAGAATGTCCGGTGAACAGGCCAGGGTTCCATAGCCGCAGGCAGAACAGTTGAAACTGGAGCAGCAGCACGGCCAGGTGGACTGGGGACAGCAAGGAGTCATCAGGCCAGATTGTCCTGAGGCTCAGGTCCTCCGGGAGGGGAGGGAGAGAATTAGACAGAGCATACTTAAATTCACACAGGACACCCGATAAGACAGGATAAATACTCCAGATATAACAGACTGACCCTACCCCCCTGACCCAAACTATTGCAGCATAAATATTGGAGCCTGAGACAGGAGGGGTCGGCTGACACTGTGACCCCATCCGATGAATCCCCCGGACAGGCACAGCACAGCCCCCACACCACTAGAGGGATATCTTCAACCACCAACTTACTACCCTGAGACAAGGCCGAGTATAGCCCACGAAGATGTCCCCCACGGAACAAACCCGAGGGGGGTGGGGCCAACCCGGACAGGAAGATCATGTCAGTGACTCAACCCACTCAAGTGACGCACCCCTCCTAGGGACGGCATGGAAGAGCACCAGTAAGCCAGTTACTCAGCCGGCCAGGCAGAGACATCAAGAGTGGTTCATCGCTCCAGTGCCTTTCCATTCATAAAACAGCATTCATAATGTTCCAGGACTAATTCTATTAGCATTTTGGCATGATTCTAGATTCAGAACATAAAACAACATTCATAATGTTCCAGGACTAATTCCATTAGCATTTTGGCATGATTCTAGATTCAGAACATAAAGCAACATTGATAATGTTCTAGGACTAATTCCATTAGCATTTTGGCATGATTCTAGATTCAGAACATAAAACAACATTCATAATGTTCCAGGACTAATTCAATTAGCATTTTGGCATGATTCTAGATTCAGAACATAAAACAACATTCATAATGTTCCAGGACTAATTCCATTAGCATTTTGGCATGATTCTAGATTCAGAACATAAAACAACATTCATAATGCTCCAGGACTAATTCTATTAGCATTTTGGCATGATTCTAGATTCAGAACATAAAACATTGATAATGCTCCAGGACTAATTCTATTAGCATTTTGGCATGATTCTAGATTCAGAACATAAAACATTGATAATGCTCCAGGACTAATTCTATTAGCATTTTGGCATGATTCTAGATTCAGAATATAAAACATTGATAATGTTCCAGGACTAATTCTATTAGCATTTTGGCATGATTCTAGATTCAGAACATAAAACAACATTGATAATGTTCCAGGACTAATTCAATTAGCATTTTGGCATGATTCTAGATTCAGAACATAAAACAACATTGATAATGTTCCAGGACTAATTCTATTAGTATTTTGGCATGATTCTAGATTCAGAACATAAAACAACATTCATAATGTTCCAGGACTAATTCTATTAGCATTTTGGCATGATTCTAGATTCAGAACATAAAACAACATTCATAATGTTCCAGGACTAATTCTATTAGCATTTTGGCATGATTCTAGATTCAGAATATAAAACATTGATAATGCTCCAGGTGATTAATAAATTATAACTGATCTGAATCAGTAACTGAATCAGTAACTGAATCCAGAATAACTGAATCTAGTGGTGTAATTACTGATTATAGGTGATTAATACCTGATATTCTGTCTCCTCTACTCCACAGATCTTACAGGTGAATCTAGTGGTGTAATTATTGATAATAGGTGATTAATAACTGATATTCTGTCTCCTCTACTCCACAGATCTTACAGGTGAATCTAGTGGTGTAATTATTGATTATAGGTGATTAATAACTGATATTCTGTCTCTACTCCACAGATCTTACAGGTGAATCTAGTGGTGTAATTATTGATTATAGGTGATTAATAACTGATATTCTGTCTCCTATACTCCACAGATCTTACAGGTGAATCTAGTGGTGTAATTATTGATTATAGGTGATTAATAGCTGATATTCTGAATCCTCTACTCCACAGATTTTACAGGTGAATCTAGTGGTGTAATTATTGATTATAGGTGATTAATAACTAAAATTCTGTCTCTACTCCACAGATCTTACAGGTGAATCTAGTGGTGTAATTATTGATTATAGGTGATTAATAACTGATATTCTGTCTCTACTCCACAGATCTTACAGGTGAATCTAGTGGTGTAATTATTGATTATAGGTGATTAATAACTGATATCCTGTCTCCTCTACTCCACAGATCTTACAGGTGAATCTAGTGATGTCCATGTTGCTGTATGTGTTGTTCCTAGCGTACCTCTACGGTATCCAGGCAACGCACATGGAGCGCCAGCAGCCCCCGCCCACCCAGGACCCCATCAACTCCCTCATCATCCAGCTGCTGCAGGCGGACCTGACCCGCGGCCGGGGGAAGCGGGGTGAGGGCCAGGACAGGCAGGCCCAGGACACATTGCCACCGTTGGGCCTGCTCGCCATTGACACCCCTCTGGACGACAGTAGATTCCTGGAGAGGCGCAGCTCGCTGTACCAGCCCAGGTCGTCTGACCTGCTGGAGCAGCAGAAACACTACAACTCTCCCCGGGTCCTGCTGAGTGAGCGGGCTCCCCTGCAGCCTCCTCCGCTCTACTCTATAGATGACTATGTGGGCAGCTCTGACAGAACCAACAAGACCCGCAGGAAGAGATACGCAGAACACAAGAGTTACCGCGGGGAGTACTCTGTCTGTGACAGCCAATCACAGTGGGTGACAGACAAGACGAATGCGGTGGACATCAGGGGTCGTCAGGTCACCGTCCTGGATCAGATAAAGATGGGAACCGCCGAAAGCAACTTTGTTAAGCAGTACTTCTATGAGACCAAGTGTCGGACTGCCAAACCTTTTAAGAGCGGCTGTCGTGGCATCGATGACAAACACTGGAACTCGCAGTGTAAGACCTCTCAGACGTACGTCAGAGCTCTGACGCAGGACCGGACCTCTGTGGGCTGGCGCTGGATACGGATAGACACTTCCTGTGTCTGTGCGTTGTCACGGAAACACCGCAGGACGTAAACACACAACTCGACCATAGACATTATGGAATATATTTCCTTATTATGAAGGGGGGGGCTGTACATATAAATTATTATTTAAGTTATGTGAAATACATGTAGTTTCTACATGGCTATATATGATATATAAATATATTTGTTATTTATTGAAGTCATCATCAAAGGAAAAAAATAAAATAAACCAAGAACTCCTAACATGCGGCTCCACAGCCACCACACAGCCTAGCATCTTCAGACTCAGACCATGGAGCTGGACAGTACAGCATAGCATGGAGAGACTCTACCATGGGGCTGGACAGTACAGCCTAGCATGGAGAGACTTTACCATTGGGCTGGACAGTACAGCCTAGCATGGAGAGACTCTACAATGGGGCTGGACAGTACAGCCTAGCATGGAGAGACTTTACCATTGGGCTGGACAGTACAGCCTAGCATGGAGAGACTCTACCATTGGACTGGACAGTACGGCCTTGTATGGAGAGACTCTACCATTGGGCTGGACAGTACGGCCTTGTATGGAGACACTCTACCATTGGGCTGGACAGTACGGCCTTGTATGGAGAGACTCTACCATTGGGCTGGACAGTACAGCCTATTGTGGAGAGACTCTACCATTGGGCTGGACAGTACATTCTAGCATGGAGAGACTCTACCGTTGGGCTGGACAGTACAGCCTTGCATGGAGAGACTCTACCATTGGGCAGGACAGTACAGCCTAGCATGGAGAGACTCTACCATTGGGCTGGACAGTACAGCCTAGCATGGAGAGACTCTACCATTGGGCAGGACAGTACAGCCTAGCATGGAGAGACTCTACCATTGGGCTGGACAGTACATTCTATTGTGGAGAGACTCTACCATTGGGCTGGACAGTACAGCCTTGCATGGAGAGACTCTACCATTGGGCAGGACAGTACAGCCTAGCATGGAGAGACTCTACCATTGGGCTGGACAGTACAGCCTAGTATGAAGAGACGACGTGCCTTGTTGATATACCTAGGGCAGCAGATGAAAAAGAAGATATGACATCACCAGGTGTGGAGTAGGGGATCTACACTGTCATTCAGCTCATTCTATGACATCACTGCTCTGACTGTTGAAAACAGAAATCTGGTCCAAATGTTATTGTGGACTAAATATGTACTGTCTGGATGTATGGAGAAACCACGAACATGTACGGGTATACGGCAGACGTGCTGACAGATGACAGACGTGCTGACAGACGTGCTGACATACGACAGACGATCTGACATACAACAGACGTGCTGACAGACGACAGACGTGCTGACAGACGACAGACGTGCTGACAGACGTGCTGACATACGACAGACGATCTGACATACAACAGACGTGCTGACAGACGTGCTGACAGACGTGCTGACAGACGTGCTGACAGACGTGCTGACAGACGACAGACGTGCTGACATACAACAGACGTGCTGACATACAACAGACGTGCTGACAGACGTGCTGACATACAACAGACGTGCTGACAGACGACAGACGTGCTGACAGACGCGCTGACATACAACAGACGTGCTGACATACAACAGACCAGACATGTTTGGGTTTTCCATGATGTAGTAACTATAGGTTTTGCTGTATCATCCAGGCTCAATACATGAGGTCTGATATGGTACTTTGGTACCAGGCCTCTGGCCTGGAAGAGCTGTGGCTGTAGGGAGGCTGGGCAGTATGTATAGAGCACATGGAGCATGTCTGTCTGGCCTCATTAGGTCATGTTCCACTAATGTTATCAGGACCAAAGCCTCTCAGCCCCCTCCTCTTCCTGTTAATCTGGTCCTGTCTGACCATCTCCAACCTCTAACCCGAAACCCAACGTCTAATCCTAAAGCCACCTCCACTCTCTAAGCCTAAAGCCACCTCCACTCTCTAAGCCTAAAGCCACCTCCACTCTCTAAGCCTAAAGCCACCTCCACTCTCTAAGCCTAAAGCCACCTCCACTCTCTAAGCCTAAAGCCACCTCCACTCTCTAAGCCTAAAGCCACCTCCACTCTCTAAGCCTAAAGCCACCTCCACTCTCTAAGCCTAAAGCCAACTTCTAACCTTGGTGAATGCTCACCTCTATGTTTGGTGATAGCCCGCCCTGAGAACAGTGGAACAGTATGATAGACCCTAATAGAACCTGGTAGAACATCAGAACCTGTTAGAACCTGGTAGAACCTCAGAACCTGGTAGAATCTAGTAGAACCCGAGTGAACCCAGTAGAACCTGATAGAACTCTGTGATGTTGAGGGCAAGCAGCAGGTAGGTTGAAGTGTTGAGGCAGGTTAGCAGGTAGGTAGCAGGTATCAGGCTCACATCAGACTGTGCCATAGCTAATGACATGGTGTCTTAGGGAGTGGAAAGCTGCCTAAGGACATGTTCCTATGTACAGAGCTAGGATTGAAACCCCTAAGCTAGCCTGTAAGATGCTTTACGACAGGCCAATCCCAGCTTCAGATCACTCTCTGTCGGGTGGGCTTTTACCTAAATCATACATTGATGTCATTTGGAAGTCTGGAGGACAGAGTTGTGTGTTGCATAAGACCTCAGACTTCCTGTCGGGTACGAGGTCAGACAGCAATGCCAGAGAGCTATTCATAAGACTTCTAGGTCAGAGGTTAGAGTTTAGAGGTCAGTTGGTTCAGGCTCAGACACTAAATCTGACACCTGTCTATCAAACTAACCCTACCAAACAAACAACCCAGACCCCTAACCCTACTTCACTAACCCTACCTAACCCTGACCCCTAACCCTACCTCAGTAACCCTACCTAACCCTGACCCCCAACCCTACCTCAGTAACCCTACCTAACCCTGACCCCTAACCCTACCTCACTAACCCTACCTAACCCTGACCCCTAACCCTACCTCACTAACCCTACCTAACCCTGACCCCTAACCCTACCTCACTAACCCTACCTAACCCTGACCCCTAACCCTACCTCAGTAACCCTACCTAACCCTGACCCCCAACCCTACCTCAGTAACCATACCTAACCCTGACCCCTAACACTACCTCAGTAACCCTACCTAACCCTGAACCCCAACCCTACCTCAGTAACCCTACCTAACCCTGACCCCTAACCCTACCTCACTAACCCTACCTAACCCTGACCCCTAACCCTACCTCACTAACCCTACCTAACCCTGACCACTAACCCTACCTCAGTAACCCTGCCTAACCCTGACCCCTAACCCTACCTCACTAACCCTACCTAACCATGACCCCCAACCCTACCTCACTAACCCTACCTAACCATGACCCCCAACCCTACCTCAGTAACCCTACCTAACCCTGACCACTAACCCTACCTCAGTAACCCTACCTAACCCTGACCCCTAACCCTACCTCACTAACCCTACCTAACCCTGACCCCTAACCCTACCTCACTAACCCTACCTAACCCTGACACTACCTCAGGGTCAGAGAACACTGAGAAGACCTGTCAACCTCAATGTATTGGGAGGAACCTCCACACAACCATCACAGAACATTCATACAACCATCACAGAACATAATTTACTTTGAATTTTTACCCCTTTTTCTCCCCAATTTCGTGGTATCCAACTGATAGTTACAGTCTTGTCCCATCGCTGCAACTCCCTTACGGACTCGCGGCGACGGACTCGAGGCGACGGACTCGCGGCGACGGACTCGCGGCGACGGACTCGCGGCGACGGACTCGCGGCGACGGACTCGAGGCGAAGGTCGAGAGCCGTGCGTCCTCTGAAATACAACCCAGCCAAGCCGCACTGCTTCTTGACACAATGCCCGCTTAAGCCAGAAGCCAGCCGCACCAACGTGTGGGAGGAAACACCGTACACCTGGCGACCGTGTCAGCATGCATTGCACCCGGCCCACCACAGGAGTAGCTAGTGTGGATTGGGACAAGAGCCCTCCCCTAACCTGGATGCCGTCTCATGGGTCTCCCGGTCGCTGCCGGCTGCGATAGAGCCTGACTCGAACCCAGGATCTCTAGTGGCACAGCCTTAGACTACTGAGCCACTCGGGAGGCCCCTCATAACATCCATACAACCATCACAGAACATTCATACAACCATCTCCTAACATTCATACAACCTTTTCATAACATCCATACAACCATCACAGAACATTCATACAACCATCTCCTAACATTCATACAACCTTCTCATAACATCCATACAACCATCTCCTAACATTCATACAACCTTCTCATAACATCCGTACAACCATCTTATAACATCCATACAACCATCTCATAACATTCATACAACAATCACAGAACATTCATACAATCCATCTCCTAACATCCATACAACCATCACAGAACAACCATACAGCCATCACAGAACAACCATGCAACCATCACAGAACAACCATGCAACCATCACAGAACAACCATGCAACCATCACAGAACATCCATACAACCATCTCATAACATTCATACAACCATCACAGAACATTCATACAATCCATCTCCTAACATCCATACAGCCATCACAGAACAACCATGCAACCATCACAGAACAAACATGCAACCATCACAGAACAACCATGCAACCATCACAGAACAACCATGCAACCATCACAGAACAACCATGCAACCATCACAGAACAACCATGCAACCATCTCATAACATTCATACAAATTGTAAAGTTCCATCCCACAGGCCACATAGAGACAGCTAAACCAGACCAACTCAGGCAGCTAACACAGAGTTAACAAAGTTACTAAAGCTTTGATGCAGGGAGGGGGATTGACAGGCTGACAAAGTAAGGAATGAGAGTTTAAACCAGAGGTTATATTTAAGAAGGAGTTTCATAGATTCTCCAACTCCAGTAGGATTATACAGCTATACGATGTTGATACAGGCACCACTAGAAACCATCTGACCCAAATATAGACCTTTAACAACCTGACCATGGAGCTCCTTTACACCAGCAGAGGGGAGGAGGGGAGAGGAAGGGGCGATTCAAACAACAGGGAAATATCAGAAGGGTGGAACCACTGGCCTATATTATGGAACAGAGAAGGGATTATAAGAAGCTGACTGACAGCAGAGACCCGGGGGTGGAAACAGATGGGGTTAGAACCAATTACCTATAGGGTAGAACAAAGAGGGGGTTAGAACCAATTACCTATAGGGTGGAAAAGAGAGGGGGTTAGAACCAATGACCTATAGAGTGGAACAGAGAGGGGGTTAGAACCAATGGCCTATAGAGTGGAACAGAAAGGGGGTTAGAACCAATGACCTATAGAGTGGAACAGAGAGGGGGTTAGAACCAATGACCTATAGAGTGGAACAGAGAGGGGGTTAGAACCAATGACCTATAGAGTGGAACAGAGAGGGGGTTAGAACCAATTACCTGTAGAGTGGAACATCATCGTTGCATTGTTCTCCTGTGATAACAGCTGGAGAAGAACTGGCCACCCACACCATTAAGGATAGGAGTTCTCCAACAGACCCATACCACCCACACCATTACAGATAGGAGTTCTCCCACAGACCTATACCACCCACACCATTAAGGATAGGAGTTCCCCCACAGACCTATATCACCCACACCATTACAGATAGGAGTTCTCCCACAGACCTATACCACCCACACCATTACAGATAGGAGTTCTCCCACAGACCTATACCATCCACACCATTACAGATAGGAGTTCTCCCACAGACCTATACCACTCACACCATTACAGATAGGAGTTCTCCCACATACCTATACCACCCACATCATTACAGATAGGAGTTCTCCCACAGACCTACACCCTGCCTTTCTACAACACACACCAGTACAATTTATTACACAGTCATACACACATACACTTTAATACCCACCGATACACTTTAATACCCACCGATACACTTTAATACCCACCGATCCACTTTAATACCCACAGATACACTTTAATACCCACCGACACACTTTAATACCCACCGATACACTTTAATACCCACCGTTACACTTTAATACCCACCGATACACTTTAATACACTTTAATACCCACAGATACACTTTAATACACTTTAATACCCACCGATACACTTTAATACCCACCGACACACTTTAATACCCACCGATACACTTTAATACCCACCGATACACTTTAATGCCCACCGATACACTTTAATACACTTTAATACCCACCGATACACTTTAATACCTACAGATACACTTTAATACCCACCGATACACTTTAATTCCCACCGATACACTTTAATACCCACCGATACACTTTAATACCTACATATACACTTTAATACCCACCGATACACTTTAATACCCACCGATACACTTTAATACCCACAGATACACTTTAATACCCACCGATACACTTTAATACACTTTAATACCCACAGATACACTTTAATACACTTTAATACCCACCGATACACTTTAATACACTCTAATACCCACCGATACACTCTAATACCCACCGATACACTCTAATACACTCTAATACCCACCGATACACTCTAATACCCACCGATACACCTGGACAGGTCTGAAACTGTATCCACACACAGAGGATCTCCTACATCCATTGTTGACACTGTAGTAGATTCTAGAACCCATTGGATATTCTGTCACATGGTTTCTGTTGGTTTGGAGGACATTGGAGTGCCCTGCTGTTACCATGCTAACCCAATGTCACTCTGGCTGCTTCTAACCACTTGGTGTTTAGAGACACATACAACCTCCAGTGCTGAATCCAATGCATTTCCTGGACAAGGAATGTTGTTTTCTTCTTCGTTAGAGTTCCCAGCTATTTAATGAGGACAATGTGCCAAACATCGCACATTTAAGGACAGCTAAAGGATACGTGACCCCCCCCCAGCCCCATCCAGGCTGTAGGACTGAAGTCAACGTGACAAAACATGAGTTCTAGTGAAGAGTCTGTTGGATGGTAGTAGTTCTGTTAGCGACCTATTAGATGGCTGGTGTAAACTGACTATACTGCCTGTACTGTGTTCTGTCTGTCTTTTACTCTGTACTTCTGGATGTTTAGTTGATTGGGTAAATCTCCGGTGCTGTCCTGACCTCCAGCCTGCTCCATCACAGTACAGTGTTCTGTTAAACACACTGAGAACTGACCCCAGAGCAGCGCTTAAAGACTCTGTCCTCTATTCATCTGACTCTACTGAGAACTGACCACAGAGCAGAGCTTACAGATGCTATCCCTTTGACTCTACCCTCGCCAACAGATCAGGACTCAGCCCATCTGTCTGTCCGTCCATCTGTGTGGTGAAACATGAATAAACATGACTATGTTTTCTATAACTCAGTCTCTACCTGTGTGTGTTATTACTGAGTTACATCCTGTGGGTCTGTGACTGTCCAGCAGTAGGTTCCAATGACAGAGACAGAAAGAGGCAGGGAAAAGGAGAGAGAGAGGGAGGGAGGGAGGGAGGGAGGGAGAGGCTGCCAGAGAGGGAGGAAGGAAGGGAGGGAGAGAGAGAGGCTGCCAGAGAGGGAGGGAGAGAGAGAGGCTGCCAGAGAGGGAGGAAGGAAGGGAGGGAGAGAGAGAGGCTGCCAGAGCGGGAGGAAGGGAGAGAGAGAGGCTGCCAGAGAGGGAGGAAGGGAGAGAGAGAGGCTGCCAGAGAGGAAGGGAGGGAGAGAGGCTGCCAGAGAGGGAGGAAGGGAGAGAGAGAGGCTGCCAGAGATGGAGGAAGGGAGAGAGAGAGGCTGCCAGAGAGGGAGGGAGGGAGAGAGAGAGGCTGCCAGAGAGGGAGGGAGGGAGAGAGAGAGGCTGCCAGAGAGGGAGGGAGGGAGAGAGAGAGGCTGCCAGAGAGGGAGGAAGGGAGAGAGAGAGGCTGCCAGAGAGAGACAAAGAGAGGGAGTGAGTGAGAGAGAGAGAGAGAAAGAGAGGGAGTGAGCGAGAGAGAGACAAAGAGAGGGAGTGAGTGAGAGAGTGAGAGCGAGAGCGAGCCAGAGGGAGATCAAGAAAGAGAGGTGGTGAGAGGAGGAGGGAGAGAGAAAGAGAGGTGGTGAAAGGAGGAGGGAGAGAGAAAGAGAGAGGGGGATACAGTTGAAGTCAGAAGTTTACATACACCTTCGCCAAATACATTTGAACTCAGTTTTTCACAATTCCTGACATTTAATCATAGTAAATAATCCCTGTTTTAGGTCAGTTGGGATCACCACTTTATTTTAAGAATGTGAAATGTCAGAATAATAGTAGAGAATGATTTATTTCAGCTTTTATTTCTTTCATCACATTCAGTGGGTCAGAAGTTTACATACACTCAATTAGTATTTGGAAGCATTGCCTGTAAGTGTTTAACTTGGGTCAAACGTTTTGGGTAGCCTTCCACAAGCTTCCCACAATAAGTTGGGTGAATTTTGTCCCATTCCTCCTGACAGAGCTGGTGTAACAGAGTCAGGTTTGTAGGCCTCCTTGCTCGCAAACGCTTTTTCAGTTCTGTCCACAAATATTCTATGGGATTGAGGTCAGGGCTTTGTAATGGCCACTCCAATACCTTGACTTTGTTGTCCTTAAGCCATTTTACCACAACTTTGGACGTATGCTTGGGGTCATTGTCCATTTGGAAGAGCCATTTAAGACCAAGCTTTAACTTCCTGACTGATGTCTTGAGATGTTGCTTCAATATATCCACATCATTTTCTTTCCTCATGATGCCGTCTATTTTGTGAAGTGCACCAGTGTAACGGTTTTCTTCTGGGGAAAGAGAGGCGGACCAAAATGCAGCGTGGTTAGTTTTGTACATATTTAATAAAGATGAAAGTACAACAATCTACAAAACAAGAACCGTGAAAAAACCAAAACAGTCCTATCTGGTGCCACAAAGACAGGAACAATCACCCACAAAACCCCACACAAAACAGGCTACCTAAATATGGTTCCCAATCAGAGACAATGACTAACACCTGCCTCTGATTGAGAACCATATCAGGCCAAACATAGAAATAGACAAACCAGACACACAACATAGAATGCCCACCCAGCTCACGTCCTGACCATCACTAAAACAAGGAAAACACACAAGAACGATGGTCAGAACGTGACAACCAGTCCCTCCTGCAGCAAAGCGCTGCCACCCCCGTGCTTCACGGTTCGGATGGTGTTCTTAGGCTTGCAGGCCTCCCCCTTTTTCCTCCAAACATAACGATGGTCATTATGGCCAAACAGTTCTATTTTAGTTTCATCAGACCAGAGGACATTTCTCCAAAACGTACGATCTTTGTCTCCATGTGCCGTTGCAAACCGTAGTCTGGCTTTTATATGGTGGTTTAGGAGCAGTGGCTTCTTCCTTGCTGAGCGGCCTTTCAGGTTATGTCGATATAGGACTCGTTTTACTGTGGATATAGATACTTTTGTACCTGTTTCCTCCAGCATCTTCACAAGGTCCTTTGCTGTTGTTCTGGGATTGATTTGCACTTTTCTCGAGTAGACAGAACGCGTCTCCTTCCTGAGCGGTATGATGGCTGCGTCATCCCATGGTGTTTATACTTGCTTACTATTGTTTGTACAGATGAACGTGGTACCTTCAGGTGTTTGGAAATTACTCCCAAGGATGAACCAAACTTGTGGAGGTCTAAATTTTTTTATCTGAGGTCTTGGCTGATTTATTTTGATTTTCCCATGATGTCAAGTAAAGAGACACTGAGTATGAAGGTAGGCCTTGAAATACATCGACAGGTACACCTCCAATTGACTCAAATTATGTAAATTAGCCTATCAGAAGCTTCTAAAGCCATGACATAATTTTCTGGAATGTTCCAAGCTGTTTAAAGGCACAGTCAACTTAGTGTATGCAAACTTCTGACCCACTGGAATTGTGATACAGTGAATTATAAGTGAAATAATTTGTCTGTAAATAATTGTTGTAAAAATTACTTGTGTCATGTACAAAGTAGATGTCCTAACCGACTTGCCGAAACTATAGTTTGTTAACAAGACATTTGTGGAGTGGTTGAAAAATGAGTTTTAATGACTCCAACCTAAGTGTATGTACTTCTGACTTCAACTGTAGGTAGAGAGGGAGGTAGAGAGGGAGATAGAGGGAGAGGTAGAGGGGAGAGGGAGGTAGAGAGAGGTAGAGAGGGAGGTAGAGAGAGAGGTAGAGAGGGAGATCCCCTCTCACCAAGACCAACCCCAGGCTCTCTCCCCCAGCCTGACCCAGCCACATCCCCTCTCACCTAGACCAACCCCAGGCTCTCTCCCCCAGCCTGACCCAGCCACATCCCCTCTCACCTAGACCAACCCCAGGCTCTCTCCCCCAGCCTGACCCAGCCACATCCCCTCTCACCTAGACCAACCCCAGGCTCTCTCCCCCAGCCTGACCCAGCCCAACTCCTCCTCCCCATCAGTATGTTTACCTAACCCAGCCACATCCCCTCTCACCTAGACCAACCCCAGGCTCTCTCCCCCAGCTCCAGTCCTGCCCAGCGGAACGAGGCCAGAGATTTGGACAAACATCGCTCCAGGATGCAGTCCTGCTGAGTTGGGAATTGGGCTCCCCCCGTCAATCCTCAGACCCCCCCGCCCACAGCAGGAACAGGAAGTCCAGCAGCAGTGAGCAACAACACAAGTTGTCTGTCTATAAATATCAGGAGTGTGAAGTCTTAGATTACGTCCCAAATGGCACCCTATTCCCTATATAGTGCACTACTGTTGACCAGGGCTCTAAAGCACCCTATTCCCCATAGAGTGTGATGCATTTGAACAGGGCCCCTAGGGAACAGGGTGCTCTTTGGGACGCTAACCCTGTGTGCTCTGTATTTCCTGGAATAGCCCTGACAACAGTTAAAGACATAAGCCTCTCAGAGAGTTAACACTCATCCCTGTCAAGACTCCCTCCTGACAACAGTTAAAGAAGACATAAGCCTCTCAGAGAGTTAACACTCATCCCTGTCAAGACTCCCTCCTGACCACAGTTAAAGAAGACATAAGCCTCTCAGAGAGTTAACACTCATCCCTGTCAAGACTCCCTCCTGACAACAGTTAAAGAAGACATAAGCCTCTCAGAGAGTTAACACTCATCCCTGTCAAGACTCCCTCCTGACAACAGTTAAAGCCTCTCAGAGAGTTAACACTCATCCCTGTCAAGACTCCCTCCTGACAACAGTTAAAGAAGACATAAGCCTCTCAGAGAGTTAACACTCATCCCTGTCAAGACTCCCTCCTGACAACAGTTAAAGCCTCTCAGAGAGTTAACACTCATCCCTGTCAAGACTCCCTCCTGACAACAGATAAAGCCTCTCAGAGAGTTAACACTCATCCCTGTCAAGACTCCCTCCTGACAACAGTTAAAGCCTCTCAGAGAGTTAACACTCATCCCTGTCAAGACTCCCTCCTGACAACAGTTAAAGCCTCTCAGAGAGTTAACACTCATCCCTGTCAAGACTCCCTCCTGACAACAGTTAAAGAAGACAACTCTCTGAGAGGCGTCTGTCTTCTTTTTTTTCTTTCTTGTCTTCTAGGCCATTGATCCCTCTCTCCTGTTGTGTCCTCTTCTAGGCCAGTGATCCCTCTCTCCTGTTGTGTCCTCTTCTAGGCCAGTGATCCCTCTCTCCTGTTGTGTCCTCTTCTAGGCCAGTGATCCCTCTCTCTCCTGTTGTGTCCTCTTCTATGCCAGTGATCCCTCTCTCCTGTTGTGTCCTCTTCTAGGCCAGTGATCCCTCTCTCCTGTTGTTTCCTCTTCTAGGCCAGTGATCCCTCTCTCTCCTGTTGTGTCCTCTTCTAGGCCAGTGATCCCTCTCTCTCCTGTTGTGTCCTCTCCTAGGCCAGTGATCCCTCTCTCTCCTGTTGTGTACTCTTCTAGGCCAGTGATCCCTCTCTCTCCTGTTGTGTCCTCTTCTAGGCCAGTGATCCCTCTCTCTCCTGTTGTGTCCTCTTCTAGGCCAGTGATCCCTCTCTCTCCTGTTGTGTCCTCTTCTAGGCCAGTGATCCCTCTCTCTCCTGTTGTGTCCTCTTCTAGGCCAGTGATCCCTCTCTCCTGTTGTGTCCTCTTTTATGCCAATGATCCCTCTCTCCTGTTGTGTCCTCTTCTAGGCCAGTGATCCCTCTCTCCTGTCGTGTCCTCTTCTAGGCCATTGATCCCTCTCTCTCCTGTTGTGTCCTCTTCTAGGCCAGTGATCCCTCTCTCTCCTGTTGTGTCCTCTTCTAGGCCATTGTGTTGTGTCCTCTTCTATCCCTCTCTCTCCTGTCGTGTCCTCTTCTAGGCCAGTGATCCCTATCTCTCCTGTTGTGTCCTCTTCTAGGCCAGTGATCCCTCTCTCCTGTCCTTTCCTCTTCTTGTGTTACTGAGGCTTGAATGGTGACCTCATGGGTAAATCACTGCCAGCCCAGGCACATTCTGTAGGGGGTGGTACCCAGGTCTGGCAAACAACACAAACATGACAACAGTCCCCCCAGCTGACATGACACCCAACCCCCCCATCAGAGCCTCAGGGAAGAGCATTGACAGGCCCAGCAGCTCCATCAGTCACCCCGTGGTGGCATGACACCCCACAACACCCAACCCCCCCGTCAGAGCCTCAGGGCAGAGCATTGACACCCCCAGCAGCTCCATCAGTCACCCCGTGGTGGCATGACACCCCCAGCAGCTCCATCAGTCACCCCGTGGTGGAACGACACCCCCAGCAGCTCCATCAGTCACCCCGTGGTGGAACGACACCCCCAGCAGCTCCATCAGTCACCCCGTGGTGGAATGACACCCCCAGCAGCTCCATCAGTCACCCCGTGGTGGAACGACACCCCCAGCAGCTCCATCAGTCACCCCGTGGTGGAACGACACCCCCAGCAGCTCCATCAGTCACCCCGTGGTGGAATGACACCCCCAGCAGCTCCATCAGTCACCCCGTGGTGGCACGACACCCCCAGCAGCTCCATCAGTCACCCCGTGGTGGAACGACACCCCCAGCAGCTCCATCAGTCACCCCGTGGTGGAACGACACCCCCAGCAGCTCCATCAGTCACCTTGTGGTGACACAACACCCCCAGCAGCTCCATCAGTCACCCCGTTGCAGCGTTTCTTTATTAGTGGGAGAGTGCCACTTCTGACAGGCCGCTGCTGAAATAGCTGCCATCTCTGAGACGTGTGGTCACGCTGTAACATGGGAGGATCACTGGACACCCTGGCTATAATAATGATCAGTGGACAAACAACGGGACATCACACAGAGAGACGGACCAGAGGACTCTACAGAGAGACAGACCAGAGGACTCTACAGACACACAGAGAGACAGACCAGAGGACTCTACAGAGACACAGAGAGACAGACCAGAGGACTCTACAGAGACACAGAGAGACAGACCAGAGGACTCTACAGAGACACAGAGAGACAGACCAGAGGACTTTACGGACACACAGAGAGACAGACCAGAGGACTCTACGGACACACAGAGAGACAGACCAGAGGACTCTACAGAGACACAGAAGGCTGCAGCCTACCAGACCAGGCCTCAGGTCAGTGCATCTGACTGCCTTGACTAGGACAGTAGCTTATAGTAGGACAATACTGGAACAAATGCAAATAACATATTCTATTTGAATTAGTAGTCTTAAATTAGTAGTACTAATAGACAATGAGTATTGTGTGAGAAGGTTTAATGTGACTGAGTGTGGAGCTGTTGGCATGGTAACTAACTATTAGTGTTTAACTGTGAATTTACCAACTGTGTGTGTGTGTGTGTGTGTGTGTGTGTGTGTGTGTGTGTGTGTGTGTGTGTGTGTGTGTGTGTGCGTGTGTGTTTAACTATGTATATGCTAACTGGGGTGCATGTGTGTGTGTAAAGTTTACTGCAATATGTCAACTGTACTAACTGTGTATTAACTGTAGCCGTGTGTGTAGTAACTGTAGCTGTGTGTGTAGTAACTGTACCTGTGTAGTAACTGTAGCTGTGTGTGTAGTAACTGTGTAGTAACTGTAGCTGTGTGTAGTAACGGTGTAGTAACTGTAGCTGTGTGTGTAGTAACTGTAGCTGTGTGTGTAGTAACTGTAGCTGCGTGTGTAGTAGCTGTAGAAGTGTGTGTAGTAACTGTAGCTGTGTGTGTAGTAACCGTGTAGTAACTGTAGCTGTGTGTGTAGTAACTGTAGCTCTGTGTGTAGTAACTGTGTAGTAACTGTAGCTGTGTGTAGTAACTGTAGCTGTGTGTGTAGTAACTGTAGCTGTGTGTGTAGTAGCTGTAGCTGTGTGTGTAGTAACTGTGTATTAACTGTAGCTGTGTGTGTAGTAACTGTAGCTGTGTGTAGTAACTGTGTAGTAACTGTAGCTGTGTGTGTAGTAACTGTGTAGTAACTGTAGCTGTGTGTGTAGTAACTGTACCTGTGTGTGTAGTAACCGTGTAGTAACTGTAGCTGTGTGTATAGTAACTGTAGCTGTGTGTGTAGTAACTGTAGCTGTGTGTATAGTAACTGTGTAGTAACTGTGTATTAACTGTAGCTGTGTGTAGTAACTTTGTAGTAACTTTACCTGTGTGTAGTAACTGTGTAGTAACTGTACCTGTGTAGTAACTGTGTAGTAACTGTACCTGTGTATTAACTGTAGCTGTGTAGTAACTGTGTATTAACTGTAGCTGTGTAGTAACTGTGTAGTAACTGTACCTTTGTGTAGTAACTGTAGCTGTGTGTAGTAACTGTGTAGTAACTGTACCTGTGTGTAGTAACTGTGTATTAACTGTAGCTGTGTGTAGTTACTGTGTAGTAACTGTGTAGTAACTGTGTATTAACTGTAGCTGTGTGTAGTAACTGTGTATTAACGGTAGCTGTGTGTAGTAACTGTCTAGTAACTGTACCTGTGTGTAGTAACTGTACCTGTGTGTAGTAACTGTGTAGTAACTGTAGCTGTGTGTAGTAACTGTAGCTGTGTGTAGTAACTTTGTATTAACTGTAGCTATGTGTGTTGTAACTGTGTAGTATCTGTAACTGTGGTGTAACTGTGTAGTAACTGTAACTGTGTAGTAACTGTGTAGTAACTGTACCTGTGTGTGTGTGTAGTAACTGTGTATTAACTGCAGCTGTGTGTAGTAACTGTGTAGTAACTGTAGCTGTGTGTGTAGTGACTGTGTAGTAACTGTAGCTGTGTGTGTAGTAACTGTGTAGTAACTGTAGCTGTGTGTGTAGTAACTGTACCTGTGTAGTAACTGTAGATGTGTGTGTAGTAACTGTGTAGTAACTGTAGCTGTGTGTGTAGTAACTGTACCTGTGTGTGTAGTAACCGTGTAGTAACTGTAGCTGTGTGTATAGTAACTGTAGCTGTGTGTGTAGTAACTGTAGCTGTGTGTATAGTAACTGTGTAGTAACTGTGTATTAACTGTAGCTGTGTGTAGTAACTTTGTGGTAACTTTACCTGTGTGTAGTAACTGTGTAGTAACTGTACCTGTGTAGTAACTGTGTAGTAACTGTACCTGTGTATTAACTGTAGCTGTGTAGTAACTGTGTATTAACTGTAGCTGTGTAGTAACTGTGTAGTAACTGTACCTTTGTGTAGTAACTGTAGCTGTGTGTAGTAACTGTGTAGTAACTGTACCTGTGTGTAGTAACTGTGTATTAACTGTAGCTGTGTGTAGTTACTGTGTAGTAACTGTGTAGTAACTGTGTATTAACTGTAGCTGTGTGTAGTAACTGTGTATTAACGGTAGCTGTGTGTAGTAACTGTCTAGTAACTGTACCTGTGTGTAGTAACTGTACCTGTGTGTAGTAACTGTGTAGTAACTGTAGCTGTGTGTAGTAACTGTAGCTGTGTGTAGTAACTTTGTATTAACTGTAGCTATGTGTGTTGTAACTGTGTAGTATCTGTAACTGTGGTGTAACTGTGTAGTAACTGTAACTGTGTAGTAACTGTGTAGTAACTGTACCTGTGTGTGTGTGTAGTAACTGTGTATTAACTGCAGCTGTGTGTAGTAACTGTGTAGTAACTGTAGCTGTGTGTGTAGTGACTGTGTAGTAACTGTAGCTGTGTGTGTAGTAACTGTGTAGTAACTGTAGCTGTGTGTGTAGTAACTGTACCTGTGTAGTAACTGTAGATGTGTGTGTAGTAACTGTGTAGTAACTGTAGCTGTGTGTGTAGTAACTGTAGCTGTGTGTGTAGTAACTGTGTAGTAACTGTAGCTGTGTGTGTAGTAACTGTGTAGTAACTGTAGCTGTATGTAGTAAATGTGTATTAACTTTACCTGTGTGTGTAGTAACTGTGTAGTAACTGTACCTGTGTGTAGTAACTTTGTAGTAACTGTAGCTGTGTGTGTAGTAACTGTGTAGTAACCGTAGCTGTATGTGTAGTAACTGTGTAGTAACTGTAGCTGTGTGTGTAGTAACTGTAGCTGTGTGTGTAGTAACTGTAGCTGTGTGTGTAGTAACTGTGTAGTAACTGTAGCTGTGTGTGTAGTAACTATAGCTGTGTGTGTAGTAACTGTGTAGTAACTGTAGCTGTGTGTGTAGTAACTGTACCTGTGTGTGTAGTAACTGTGTAGTAACTGTAGCTGTGTGTGTAGTAACTGTACATGTGTGTGTAGTAACTGTGTAGTAACTGTAGCTGTGTGTGTAGTAACTGTACCTGTGTGTGTAGTAACTGTGTAGTAACTGTAGCTGTGTGTAGTAACTGTGTAGTAACTGTACCTGTGTGTGTAGTAACTTTGTAGTAACTGTAGCTGTGTGTGTAGTAACTGTGTAGTAACTGTAGCTGTGTGTGTAGTAACTGTGTAGTAACTGTAGCTGTGTGTGTAGTAACTGTGTAGTAACTGTAGCTGTGTGAGTAGTAACTGTAGCTGTGTGTGTAGTAACTGTGTAGTAACTGTAGCTGTGTGTGTAGTAACTGTACCTGTGTGTGTAGTAACTTTGTAGTAACTGTAGCTGTGTTTGTAGTAACTGTGTAGTAACTGTAGCTGTGTGTGTAGTAACTGTGTAGTAACTGTAGCTGTGTGTGTAGTAACTGTGTAGTAACTGTAGCTGTGTGAGTAGTAACTGTAGCTGTGTGTGTAGTAACTGTGTAGTAACTGTAGCTGTGTGTGTAGTAACTGTACCTGTGTGTGTAGTAACTGTGAAGTAACTGTAGCTGTGTGTGTAGTAATTGTACCTGTGTGTGTAGTAACTGTGTAGTAACTGTACCTGTGTGTAGTAACTGTGTAGTAACTGTAGCTGTGTGTGTAGTAACTGTGTCCTTCCTGTCCAGGATGGACCATGTTGTTAAGTTTGAAGGGATTCCCATGTCTAAGGTAAGTGTAAACTGTTGTCCAACTTTAACAAAGACATGTGCATCTCACTGGGACATACATGGTTCTCTCCTGGGTTCTTGTACACTAAGACTTCAGTGCCTTCAAGACAAACTGGGAACTCTGGAAAAAATGAGCTCAAACTGGGACAAATAATTTTGAGCGGTCATCCAACTCGGAATTCCAACGCGGGAACTCAGGCATCTTACTAGAGCTCCGACCTTCTGACCTGAAGATCACTTACATCATGATTTGAACTCCCCCCCCCCCGAGTTCCCAGTTGTCTTAAAAGCACAATCAGTCTCCTCCTCTAGTCCATGGGGGGAGGATATGAGATCATGATGTCATTCTGTAGTTCACGAGGGGGATGAAATGAGATCAAGATGTCATTATGTAGTCCACGAGTGGGATGTTATTAGTCCATGAGGGGGATGTTAAAAACACTGTCATCCCACTCAAAGTTCCAACTCGGGAACTCAGGAAAAAAACACTGTCATCCCACTCAAAGTTCCAACTCGGGAACTCAGGCCTCTTTCTAAAGCTCAAACTTTCCGACCTGAAGATCACTGAAGTCATGATTTGACCTTGCATTTTTCAGAGTTTCCTGTTTTAAACGCAGCAAGATTCTGAGTTGGTTGACCAACTGGTTGGTTGACTAATCATTTTCCAAGTAAGAGCTCATTTTTTAGAGTCTGAAATTTTCGAGTTACGAGATTCCAGGTCCCAGCCGTTTTGAACGTGACAGATGTCATCCCAGTAAGGGGGATGTGATGATGTCATTCTATTGTCCATGAGAGGGATGTGATGATGTCATTCTGTAGTCCATGAGAGGGATGTGATGATGTCATTATGTAGTCCATGAGAGGGATGTGATGATGTAATTCTGTAGTCCATGGGAGGAATGTGATGTCATTCTGTAGTCCATGAGAGGGATGTGTAAGGAGGAGGACTATGCGTTCCTGGGAGAGAAGGGGAACAGCCACAAGGAGACAGACACGCTGGGAGAAGACTGGAAGGAAGACAAAGTAGAGAGGGTGAGTATATACCTCTGTCTCTCTAGGAGAGGGTGGACATCTACCTCTATCTCTCTAGGAGAGGGTGGACATCTATCTCTATCTCTCTAGGAGAGGGTGGACATCTACCTCTATCTCTCTAGGAGAGGGTGGATATCTACCTCTATCTCTCTCTAGGAAAGGGTGGACATCTACCTCTATCTCTCTCTCTAAGAAAGGGTGGACATCTACCTCTATCTCTCTAGGAAAGGGTGGACATCTACCTCTATCTCTCTAGGAGAGGAAGGACATCTACTTCTATCTCTTTAGGAGAGCGTGGACATCTACCTCTATCTCTCTCTCTAGGAAATTGTGGACATCTACCTCTACCTCTCTAGGAAAGGGTGGACATCTACCTCTATCTCTCTAGGAGAGGGTGGACATCTACTTCTATCTCTCTAGGAGAGGGTGGACATTACTTCTATCTCTCTAGGAGAGGGTGGACATCTACCTCTATCTCTCTAGGAGAGGGTGCATATCTACCTCTATCTCTCTCTCTAAGAGAGGGTGGATATCTACCTGAGATTACCCTAACTGGGTTTCGTAAACTAGAGGTTTTCTCTGGCCCTTTCTGATTTTACTGGTTCATAACTGCAGCAGTGTGATGTAACTTCCTGTGATGTAACTTCCTGTGATGTAACTTCCTATGGTTGCCAGGTGCGGCGGCGTCGGGAGCGAGTGCAGCAGGAGCAGGACAGAATCCGAGACCTGGAGGAGAGTAGGAAGGTAACACACACAGAGAGCCTTTTAATAACCTCACATCCCTCAACACTGCCATGAAGCCAGGCTGCAGTAACTGAAGGTGATTTGCGTCGTAGCGATGGTCGTTCAGCACGGTTCACTGTGAGACTCTGTTCCTGTCCTCAACCAAACACACTGACGCAGGGCTGGAGCTGCTGCCTCACAGCAGACACTCACACGCTGCGAGCTGAGAGCAGTCTACTCTCTAACAGGCTGTGTCTGTGCATAGGTGCATGTGAAACAAGCATGCTGTTGTGGTTGCTTCCGCTGTGTCTCTGCATCACTGGCAGTCTACATCACTGGCTGTCCACATCACTGACTGTCCACATCACTGGCTTTATACATCACTGGCTTTATACATCACTTACTGTCCACATCATTGGCTTTATATATCACTGGCTGTACATATCACTGACTGTCCACATCACTGGCTGTCCACATCACTGACTGTCCACATAACAGGCTTTATACATCACTGGCTTTATACATCACTGGCTTTATACATCACTGACTGTCCACATAACTGACTGTCCACATCACTGGCTTTATACATCACTGGCTTTATACATCACTGGCTTTATACATCACTGGCTGTCCGCATCACTGGCTGTCCGCATCACTGGCTGTCCGCATCACTGGCTGTCCGCATCACTGGCTGTCCGCATCACTGGCTGTCCGCATCACTGGCTTTATACATCACTGGCTGTATACATCACTGGCTGTCCACATCACTGGCTTTATACATCACTGGCTGTCCACATCAATGGCTTTATACATCACTGGCTGTATACATCACTGGTTGTCTGCATCACTGGCTTTATACATCACTGGCTTTATACATCACTGGCTGTCCACATCACTGGCTTTATACATCACTGGCTGTCCACATCAATGGCTTTATACATCACTGGCTGTATACATCACTGGTTGTCTGCATCACTGGCTTTATACATCACTGGCTTTATACATCACTGGCTGTCCACATCACTGGCTTTATACATCACTGGCTGTCCACATCAATGGCTTTATACATCACTGGCTGTCAACATCACTGGCTGTCCACATCACTGGCTTTATACATCACTGGCTGTCCACATCACTGGCTGTCCGCATCACTGGCTGTCCGCATCACTGGCTGTCCGCATCACTGGCTGTCCGCATCACTGGCTGTCCACATCAATGGCTTTATACATCACTGGCTGTCAACATCACTGGCTGTCCACATCACTGGCTTTATACATCACTGGCTTTATACATCACTGGCTGTCCACATCACTGGCTGTCCGCATCACTGGCTTTATACATCACTAGCTGTATACATCACTGGCTGTCTGCATCACTGGCTGTCCACATCACCGGCTTTATACATCACCGTCTGTCCACATCACCGGCTTTATACATCACCGGCTGTCCACATCATTGGCTTTATACATCACCGGCTTTATACATCACCGGCTGTCCACATCATTGGCTTTATACATCACCGGCTTTATACATCACTGGCTTTATACATCACTGGCTGTCCGCATCACTGGCTTTATATATCACTGGCTGTCCACATCACTGGCTGTCCACATCACTGGCTTTATACATCACTGGCTGTCCACATCACTGGCTTTATACATCACTGGCTGTCCACATCACTGGCTTTATACATCACTGGCTGTATACATCACTGGCTGTCCACAACACTGGCTTTATACATCACTGACTGTCCACATCACTGGCTTTATACATCACTGGCTGTCCGCATAACTGGCTTTATACATCACTGGCTGTCCGCATAACTGGCTTTATACATCACTGGCTGTCCGCATCAATGGCTTTATGTATGTATGTACAGTGCCTTGCGAAAGTATTCGGCCCCCTTGAACTTTGCGACCTTTTGCCACATTTCAGGCTTCAAACATAAAGATATAAAACTGTATTTTTTTGTGAAGAATCAACAACAAGTGGGACACAATCATGAAGTGGAACGACATTTATTGGATATTTCAAACTTTTTTAACAAATCAAAAACTGAAAGATTGGGCGTGCAAAATTATTCAGCCCCCTTAAGTTAATACTTTGTAGCGCCACCTTTTGCTGCGATTACAGCTGTAAGTCGCTTGGGGTATGTCTCTATCAGTTTTGCACATCGAGAGACTGACATTTTTTCCCATTCCTCCTTGCAAAACAGCTCGAGCTCAGTGAGGTTGGATGGAGAGCATTTGTGAACAGCAGTTTTCAGTTCTTTCCACAGATTCTCGATTGGATTCAGGTCTGGACTTTGACTTGGCCATTCTAACACCTGGATATGTTTATTTTTGAACCATTCCATTGTAGATTTTGCTTTATGTTTTGGATCATTGTCTTGTTGGAAGACAAATCTCCGTCCCAGTCTCAGGTCTTTTGGAGACTCCATCAGGTTTTCTTCCAGAATGGTCCTGTATTTGGCTCCATCCATCTTCCCATCAATTTTAACCATCTTCCCTGTCCCTGCTGAAGAAAAGCAGGCCCAAACCATGATGCTACCACCACCATGTTTGACAGTGGGGATGGTGTGTTCAGCTCTGTTGCTTTTACGCCAAACATAACGTTTTGCATTGTTGCCAAAAAGTTCAATTTTGGTTTCATCTGACCAGAGCACCTTCTTCCACATGTTTGGTGTGTCTCCCAGGTGGCTTGTGGCAAACTTTAAACGACACTTTTTATGGATATCTTTAAGAAATGGCTTTCTTCTTGCCACTCTTCCATAAAGGCCAGATTTGTGCAATATACGACTGATTGTTGTCCTATGGACAGAGTCTCCCACCTCAGCTGTAGATCTCTGCAGTTCATCCAGAGTGATCATGGGCCTCTTGGCTGCATCTCTGATCAGTCTTCTCCTTGTATGAGCTGAAAGTTTAGAGGGACGGCCATGTCTTGGTAGATTTGCAGTGGTCTGATACTCCTTCCATTTCAATATTATTGCTTGCACAGTGCTCCTTGGGATGTTTAAAGCTTGGGAAATCTTTTTGTATCCAAATCCGGCTTTACACTTCTTCACGACAGTATCTCGGACCTGCCTGGTGTGTTCCTTGTTCTTCATGATGCTCTCTGCGCTTTTAACGGACCTCTGAGACTATCACAGTGCAGGTGCATTTATACGGAGACTTGATTACACACAGGTGGATTGAATTTATCATCATCAGTCATTTAGGTCAACATTGGATCATTCAGAGATCCTCACTGAACTTCTGGAGAGAGTTTGCTGCACTGAAAGTAAAGGGGGTGAATAATTTTGCACGCCCAATTTTTCAGTTTTTGATTTGTTAAAAAAGTTTGAAATATCCAATAAATGTCGTTCCACTTCATGATTGTGTCCCACTTGTTGTTGATTCTTCACAAAGAAATACAGTTTTATATCTTTATGTTTGAAGCCTGAAATGTGGCAAAAGGTCGCAAAGTTCAAGGGGGCCGAATACTTTCGCAAGGCACTGTCTGTCTGTCTGTCTGTCTGTCTGTCTGTCTGTCTGTCTGTCTGTCTGTCTGTCTGTCTGTCTGTCTGTCTGTCTGTCTGTCTGTCTGTCTGTCTGTCTGTCTGTCTGTCTGTCTGTCTGTCTGTCTGTCTGTCTGTCTGTCTGTCTGTCTGTCTGTCTGTCTGTCTGTCTGTGTTGTTGACGAGGTGCCAAAACATGTTTGGAGAGACTACAAGGTAGGAGCGTTTCTGATTGAACAGTTTCCAGATGTAGAACTCTATCTGTGCAGCAGCCACACACACACACACAGGAAACAGTATCCCGGCGGGCTCTGCTGAGGCATGTAACTGTCAGGGGTCAGGGTTTAGAGGTCAGGGGTCAGACCAAGCCCTTTCCATCAAGAGGGAAGAGAGGAGTAACATGCCTCTGTGTGTGTGTGTGTGTGTCAGGAAAAGGAGCAGCTGTGGCGTCACCATGTAGCAGAGTTGGCCTCCACTCAGGAACAAAGACTCAGAGAAAGACTGGCACGACTCCGTCGCTTCAGGGTAACACACACACACACACACACACACACACACACACAACGGCTCGCTCACACACACCTCACTAAGCACCTATTCATTCCTAGAGGTTGACACCATGTCAAATAAATTTGAACCTTTGCAGCTGATCGAAAGCTGTGAGGACAACATGGACATACCTCAGGTTAACATCAAAGAACAGCTTTAGGAGATCTAGAAACACATCTAATGTTTCAAACATGAACATTAGGACTTACGTATCAGAACCCAACCTACAGGGTGCAAAGACTGATACCATTTATCCATACTGTGGTTCAGGAGTAGCAGGGACATTGAGGGTTTATGTACCAAAGACTGATACCATTTATCCATACTGTGGTTCAGGAGTAGCAGGGACATTGAGGGTTTATGTACCAAAGACTGGTACCATTTATCCATACTGTGGTTCAGGAGTAGCAGGGACATTGAGGGTTTATGTACCAAAGACTGGTACCATTTATCCATACTGTGGTTCAGGAGTAGCAGGGACATTGAGGGTTTATGTACCAAAGACTTGTACTATTTATCCATACTGTGGTTCAGGAGTAGCAGGGACATTGAGGGTTTATGTACCAAAGACTGGTACCATTTATCCTTACTGTGGTTCAGGAGTAGCAGGGACACTGAGGGTTTATGTAGCAAAGACTGGTACCATTTATCCTTACTGTGGTTCAGGAGTAGCAGGGACATTGAGGGTTTAAGTACCAAAGACTGGTACCATTTATCCATACTGTGGTTCAGGAGTAGCAGGGACATTGAGGGTTTATGTACCAAAGACTGGTACCATTTATCCATACTGTGGTTCAGGAGTAGCAGGGATTTGCCACCATTAGATTCACTGAAGTGATGTGATCTGAGCGTGTGTGATGATGTCTCTCTCCCTGCAGGACTTCCAGAGGAGCGTGCTAGCAGAGGAGATGTCCCTCCAGACAGACTCTGAGTCCAGCCAAGCCCTGGACCAGCTGCTTACCAGGATCTAGACAACATAGACCTGCAGGAAAGACCCATTTCACAAACAGTTCACAGACAACCTGTCCCTTCTAATCAGTATATATATCTATAGTCATCTCTCTCCACTTGTCTGCTGTTCAGTCTACAGAGTGATCTAGACGGTATAGATCTATAGTCATCTCTCTGTATTAGTAATAGGAGCTGTATTAATAATAGGAGCTGTAGGGGCTGTATTAATAATATGAGCTGTATTAGTAATAGGAGCTGTATTAATAATAGTAGCTGTATTAGTAATAGGAGCTGTATTAATAACAGGAGCTGTATTAATAATAGGAGCTGTAGGGGCTGTTTTTGTAATATAAGCTGTATTCGTAATAGGAGCTGTATTAGTAATAGGAGCTGTATTAATAATAGGAGCTGTATTAGTAATAGGAGCTGTATTAGTAATAGGAGCTGTATTAATAATAGGAGCTGTAGGAGCTGTATAAGTAATAGGAGCTGTATTAGTAATAGGAGCTGTATTAGTAATAGGAGCTGTATTAGTAATAGGAGCTGTATTAGTAATAGGAGCTGTAGAAGCTGTATAAGTAATAGGAGCTGTATTAGTAATAGGAGCTGTATTAGTAATAGGAGCTGTATTAGTAATAGGAGCTGTATTAGTAATAGGAGCTGTATTAGTAATAGGAGCTGTATTAGTAATAGGAGCTGTATTAGTAATAGGGGCTGTATTAGTAATAGGGGCTGTATTAGTAATAGGAGCTGTATTAGTAATAGGAGCTGTATTAGTACTAGGAGCTGTATTAGTAATAGGAGCTGTATTAGTAATAGGAGCTGTATTAATAATAGGAGCTGTATTAGTAATAGGAGCTGTATTAGTAATAGGAGCTGTATTAGTAATAGGAGCTGTATTAGTAATAGGAGCTGTATTAGTAATAGGAGCTGTATTAGTAATAGGAGCTGTATTAATAATAGGAGCTGTATTAATAATAGGAGCTGTATTAGTAATAGGAGCTGTATTAGTAATAGGAGCTGTATTAGAAATAGGAGCTGTAGGAGCTGTATTAGTAATAGGAGCTGTATTAATAATAGGAGCTGTAGGAGCTGTATTAGTAATAGGAGCTGTATTAGTAATAGGAGCTGTATTAGTAATAGGAGCTGTAGGAGCTGTATTAGTAATAGAAGCTGTATTAGTAATAGGAGCTATATTAGTAATAGGAGCTGTATTAGTAATAGGTGCTGTATTAGTAATAGGAGCTGTATTAGTAGTATATGGACCCTGGGCTGGGGGAGGGGGGAGGGATCCAGGTCTGATGGACCCTGGGCTGGGGGAGGGGGGATCCAGGTCTGATGGACCCTGGGCTGGGGGAGGGGGGATCCAGGTCTGATGGGCCCTGGGCTGGGGGGGGGGGGTATCCAGGTCTGATGGACCCTGGGCTGGGGGGGGGGGGAATCCAGGTCTGATGGACCCTGGGCTGGGGGAGGGGGGGAGGGATCCAGGTCTGATGGACCCTGGCCTGGGGGGGGGGGGGGGGGGGGGGATCCAGGTCTGATGGACCCTGGGCTGGGGGAGGGGGGATCCAGGTCTGATGGATGTGTGTAGGATCTGTTTACTCAGATGTGTCCAGATCTAGGTGTGTCCTGGCAAACAGACTAGCCTGCCCTGTCTGTGTGTGTGTGTGTGTGTGTGTGTGTGTGTGTGTGTGTGTGTGTGTGTGTGTGTGTGTGTGTGTCTAGGCGTACGACACACCAAAGTAACTGCGTGCCTGGTTCTCTTTGATGAACCTTTAAAGGAGACCAGGACAAAAGATGTTGATGGACAGAGAGAGAGGGAGAGAGAGAAAAGAATGGGGGGTGGAAAAAGGGAGAGGGGGGGGATATAGAGAGAAAAGGAGGAAGGGAGAAACAGGTGTCTCCTTTGGTCTGCCATTGGCGAAGAGAGAGAGAGAGAGAGATGTCCCCTCAAGACCACAATCCTTTGTCTGTTTCTCCATCTCACCGCTGATCCCTCTCTTCCACCCAGAGGACAGACCTAGAGAACAGGACCTTTAGCTGAGACTAATTCAGAGCTCTGAACAACCTGATCCCTCTCTTCCACCCAGAGGACAGACCTAGAGAACAGGACCTGTAGCTGGGACTAAACCAGAGCTCTGAGCTGCCTGATCCCTCTCTTCCACCCAGAGGACAGACCTAGAGAACAGGACTTGTAGCTGGGACTAAACCAGAGCTCTGAGCGGCTTGTGTTGCTTACTAACACACTGGGTTGGAACATGTTACTGTAACTAAGATCAGTGCCAGAACCATCACCAATAATGAGGTGGGACTTTCACAAAAACATTGTTGAATTGTCCTGAATGGCTGAGCTTGTCAGAACATCCAGATATACTGTGTCACCATAGTGTTTATGATATTGACTTCAGAATAAAAGCATACTTCACTGTAGTGTTTATGATATTGACTTCAGAATAAAAGCGTACATCACTGTAGAGTTTATGATATTGACTTCAGAATAAAAGCATACTTCACTGTAGTGTTTATGATATTGACTTCAGAATAAAAGCGTACATCACTGTAGTGTTTATGATATTGACTTCAGAATAAAAGCGTACATCACTGTAGTGTTTATGATATTGACTTCAGAATAAAAGCATACTTTAATGTAGTGTTTATGATATTGACTTCAGAATAAAAGTAGAGGAAAGAGTAACTGTTGTGTGTTTCTATTTGTGTGTCTGCATCTCTAGTGTGTGTGTGTGTGTGTGTGTGTGTGTGTGTGTGTGTGTTTCTAGAACAAGGAACATAAGTGGAGGGCTACAGTTAGATTCTACCGCTCTCTCCTGTCCTCCATTATACACTTGCATTAACATCTGCTAACCATGTGTATGTGACAAATAAAATTTGATTTTGATTTGATTTGATTTACTAACTCTATCCAGAGAATGAGAATCTCTCTCCTGTCCTCTATTACACTAACTCTATCTAGAGAATGACATACTGGTCTCTCTCCTGTCCTCTATTACACTAACTCTATCTAGAGAATGACATACTGGTCTCTCTCCTGTCCTCCAGTATACTAACTCTATCCAGAGAATGACATACTGGTCTTTCTCATGTCCTCCATTACATGAACTCTATCTAGAGAATGACATACTTGTCTCTCTCCTGTCCTCTATTACACTAAATCTATATAGAGAATGACATACTGGTCTCTCTCCTGTCTAACCCTCCATTACACTAACTATATCCAGAGAATGACATACTGGTCTTTCTCATGTCCTCCATTACATGAACTCTATCCAGAGAATGACATACTGGTCTTTCTCATGTCCTCCATTACATGAACTCTATCTAGAGAATGACATACTTGTCTCTCTCCTGTCCTCTATTACACTAAATCTATATAGAGAATGACATACTGGTCTCTCTCCTGTCTAACCCTCCATTACACTAACTATATCCAGAGAATGACATACTGGTCTTTCTCATGTCCTCCATTACATGAACTCTATCCAGAGAATGACATACTGGTCTCTCTCCTGTCCTCTATTACACTAACTCTATCTAGAGAATGACATACTGGTCTCTCTCCTGTCCTCGGGTATACTAACTCTATCCAGAGAATGACATACTTGTCTCTCTCCTGTCCTCCATTACACTAACTCTATCCAGAGAATGACATACTGGTCTCTCTCCTGTCTAACCCTCCATTACACTAACTATATCCAGAGAATGACATACTGGTCTCTCTCCTGTCCTCCATTACACTAACTCTATCCAGATAATGACATACTGGTCTCTCTCCTGTCTAACCCTCCATTATACTAACTCTATCCAGAGAATGACATACTGGTCTCTCTCCTGTCTAACCATCCATTACAATAACTCTATCCAGAGAATGACATACTGGTCTATCTCCTGTCTAACCCTCCATTACACTGACTCCATCCAGAGAATGACATACTGGTCTCTCTCCTGTCCTCGATTACACTAACTCTATCTAGAGAATGACATACTGGTCTCTATCCTGTCCTCCAGTATTCTAACTCTATCCAGAGAATGTCATACTGGTCTCTCTCCTGTCCTCCATTACACTAACTCTATCCAGAGAATGACATACTGGTCTCTCTCCTGTCTAACCCTCCATTACACTGACTCTATCCAGATAATGTCATACTGGTCTCTCTCCTGTCCTCCATTACACTAACTCTATCCAGAGAATGACATACTGATCTCTCCTGTCCTCCACTACACTAACTCTATCCAGAGAATGACAAACTGGTCTCTCTCCTGTCTAACCGTCCATTACAATATCTCTATCCAGAGAATGACATACTGGTCTCTCTCCTGAATAACCCTCCATTATACTAACTCTATCCAGAGAATGACATACTGGTCTCTCTCCTGTCTAACCCTCCATTACAATAACTCTATCCAGAGAATGACATACTGGTCTCTCTCCTGTCCTCCATTACACTAACTCTATCCAGAGAATGACATACTGGTCTCTCTCCTGTCTAACCGTCCATTACAATAACTCTATCCAGAGAATGACATACTGGTCTCTCTCCTGTCCTCTATTACACTAACTATCTAGAGAATGACATACTGGTCTCTCTCCTGTCCTCGGGTATACTAACTCTATCCAGAGAATGACATACTGGTCTCTCTCCTGTCCTCCATTACACTAACTCTATCCAGAGAATGACATACTGGAATCTCTCCTGTCTAACCCTCCATTACACTGACTCTATCCAGAGAATGTCATGCTGGTCTCTCTCCTGTCTAACCCTCCATTACACTAACTCTATCCAGAGAATGACATACTTGTCTCTCTCCTGTCCTCCATTACACTAAATCTATCCAGAGAATGACATACTGGTCTCTCTCCTGTCTAACCCTCCATTACAATAACTCTATCCAAAGAATGACATACTGGTCTCTCTCATGTCCTCCATTACACGAACTCTATCCAGAGAATGACATACTGATCTCTCTCCTGTCCTCCATTACACTAAATCTATCCAGAGAATGACATACTGGTCTCTCTCCTGTCTAACCCTCCATTACACTGACTCTATCCAGATAATGTCATACTGGTCTCTCTCCTGTCCTCCATTACACTAACTCTATCCAGAGAATGACATACTGATCTCTCCTGTCCTCCACTACACTAACTCTATCCAGAGAATGACAAACTGGTCTCTCTCCTGTCTAACCGTCCATTACAATATCTCTATCCAGAGAATGACATACTGGTCTCTCTCCTGAATAACCCTCCATTATACTAACTATATCCAGAGAATGACATACTGGTCTCTCTCCTGTCCTCCATTACACTAACTCTATCCAGAGAATGACATACTGGTCTCTCTCCTGTCTAACCCTCCATTACAATAACTCTATCCAGAGAATGACATACTGGTCTCTCTCCTGTCTAACCCTCCATTATACTAACTCTATCCAGAGAATGACATACTGGTCTCTCTCCTGTCCTCCATTACACTAACTCTATCCAGAGAATGACATACTGGTCTCTCTCCTGTCTAACCGTCCATTACAATAACTCTATCCAGAGAATGACATACTGGTCTCTCTCCTGTCCTCTATTACACTAACTCTATCTAGAGAATGACATACTGGTCTCTCTCCTGTCCTCGGGTATACTAACTCTATCCAGAGAATGACATACTGGTCTCTCTCCTGTCCTCCATTACACTAACTCTATCCAGAGAATGACATACTGGAATCTCTCCTGTCTAACCCTCCATTACACTGACTCTATCCAGAGAATGTCATGCTGGTCTCTCTCCTGTCCTCCATTACACTAACTCTATCCAGAGAATGACATACTTGTCTCTCTCCTGTCCTCCATTACACTAAATCTATCCAGAGAATGACATACTGGTCTCTCTCCTGTCTAACCCTCCATTACAATAACTCTATCCAAAGAATGACATACTGGTCTCTCTCCTGTCCTCCATTAAACTAACTCAATCTAGAGAATGACATACTGGTCTCTCTCCTGTCTAACCCTCCATTACACTAACTATATCCAGAGAATGACATACTGGTCTCTCTCATGTCCTCCATTACACTAACTCTATCTGGAGAATGACATACTGGTCTCTCTCATGTCCTCCATTACACGAACTCTATCCAGAGAATGACATACTGATCTCTCTCCTGTCCTCCATTACTCTAACTCTATCCAGAGAATGACATACTGGTCTCTCTCCTGTCCTCCATTACACTAACTATATCTAGAGAATGACATACTGGTCTCTCTCCTGTCTAACCCTCCATTATACTAACTCTATCCAGAGAAAGACATCCTGGTCTCTCTCCTGTCCTCCATTATACTAACTCTATCCAGAGAATTAGATACTGGTCTCTCTCCTGTCTAACCCTCCATTACAGTAACTCTATCCAGAGAATGACATACTGGTCTCTCTCCTGTCCTCCATTACACTAACTCTATCTAGAGAATGACATACTGGTCTCTCTCCTGTCCTCCATTACACTAACTCTATCCAGAGAATGACATACTGGTCTCTCTCCTGTCTAACCGTCCATTACAATAACTCTATCCAGAGAATGACATACTGGTCTCTCTCCTGTCCTCTATTACACTAACTCTATCTAGAGAATGACATACTGGTCTCTCTCCTGTCCTCCATTACACTAACTCTATCCAGAGAATGACATACTGATCTCTCCTGTCTAACCCTCCATTACAATAACTCTATCCAGAGAATGACATACTGGTCTCTCTCCTGTCTAACCCTCCATTATACTAACTCTATCCAGAGAATGACATACTGGTCTCTCTCCTGTCCTCCATTACACTAACTCTATCTAGAGAATGACATACTGGTCTCTCTCCTGTCCTCCATTACACTAACTCTATCCAGAGAATGACATACTGGTCTCTCTCCTGTCTAACCCTCCATTACAATAACTCTATCCAGAGAATGACATACTGGTCTCTCTCCTGTCTAACCCTCCATTATACTAACTCTATCCAGAGAATGACATACTGGTCTCTCTCCTGTCCTCCATTACACTAACTCTATCTAGAGAATGACATACTGGTCTCTCTCCTGTCCTCCATTACACTAACTCTATCCAGAGAATGACATACTGGTCTCTCTCCTGTCTAACCGTCCATTACAATAACTCTATCCAGAGAATGACATACTGGTCTCTCTCCTGTCCTCTATTACACTAACTCTATCTAGAGAATGACATACTGGTCTCTCTCCTGTCCTCGGGTATACTAACTCTATCCAGAGAATGACATACTGGTCTCTCTCCTGTCCTCCATTACACTAACTCTATCCAGAGAATGACATACTGGAATCTCTCCTGTCTAACCCTCCATTACACTGACTCTATCCAGAGAATGTCATGCTGGTCTCTCTCCTGTCCTCCATTACACTAACTCTATCCAGAGAATGACATACTTGTCTCTCTCCTGTCCTCCATTACACTAAATCTATCCAGAGAATGACATACTGGTCTCTCTCCTGTCTAACCCTCCATTACACTAACTATATCCAGAGAATGACATACTGGTCTCTCTCATGTCCTCCATTACACTAACTCTATCTGGAGAATGACATACTGGTCTCTCTCATGTCCTCCATTACACAAACTCTATCCAGAGAATGACATACTGATCTCTCTCCTTTCCTCCATTACACTAACTCTATCCAGAGAATGACATACTGGTCTCTCTCCTGTCCTCCATTACACTAACTATATCTAGAGAATGACATACTGGTCTCTCTCCTGTCTAACCCTCCATTATACTAACTCTATCCAGAGAAAGACATCCTGGTCTCTCTCCTGTCCTCCATTATACTAACTCTATCCAGAGAATGACATACTGGTCTCTCTCCTGTCTAACCCTCCATTACAGTAACTCTATCCAGAGAATGACATACTGGTCTCTCTCCTGTCTAACCCTCCATTAAACTAACTTTATCCAGAGAATGACATACTGGTCTCTCTCCTGTCTTCCATTACACTAACTCTATCCAGAGAATGACATACTGGTCTCTCTCCTGTCTAACCCTCCATTACACTGACTCTATCCAGAGAATGACATACTGGTCTCTCTCCTGTCCTCCATTACACTAACTCTATCCAGAGAATGACATACTGATCTCTCTCCTGTCCTCCAATACACTAACTCTATCCAGAGAATGACATACTGGTCTCTCTCCTGTCTAACCCTCCATTACAATAACTCTATCCAAAGAATGACATACTGGTCTCTCTCCTGTCCTCCATTAAACTAACTCAATCTAGAGAATGACATACTGGTCTCTCTCCTGTCTAACCCTCCATTACACTAACTATATCCAGAGAATGACATACTGGTCTCTCTCCTGTCTAACCCTCCATTACAATAACTCTATCCAAAGAATGACATACTGGTCTCTCTCCTGTCCTCCATTAAACTAACTCAATCTAGAGAATGACATACTGGTCTCTCTCCTGTCTAACCCTCCATTACACTAACTATATCCAGAGAATGACATACTGGTCTCTCTCATGTCCTCCATTACACAAACTCTATCCAGAGAATGACATACTGATCTCTCTCCTTTCCTCCATTACACTAACTCTATCCAGAGAATGACATACTGGTCTCTCTCCTGTCCTCCATTACACTAACTATATCTAGAGAATGACATACTGGTCTCTCTCCTGTCTAACCCTCCATTATACTAACTCTATCCAGAGAAAGACATCCTGGTCTCTCTCCTGTCCTCCATTATACTAACTCTATCCAGAGAATGACATACTGGTCTCTCTCCTGTCTAACCCTCCATTACAGTAACTCTATCCAGAGAATGACATACTGGTCTCTCTCCTGTCTAACCCTCCATTAAACTAACTTTATCCAGAGAATGACATACTGGTCTCTCTCCTGTCTTCCATTACACTAACTCTATCCAGAGAATGACATACTGGTCTCTCTCCTGTCTAACCCTCCATTACACTGACTCTATCCAGAGAATGACATACTGGTCTCTCTCCTGTCCTCCATTACACTAACTCTATCCAGAGAATGACATACTGATCTCTCTCCTGTCCTCCATTACACTAACTCTATCCAGAGAATGACATACTGGTCTCTCTCCTGTCTAACCCTCCATTACACTGACTCTATCCAGAGAATGACATACTGGTCTCTCTCCTGTCCTCCATTACACTAACTCTATCCAGAGAATGTCATGCTGGTCTCTCTCCTGTCCTCCATTACACTAACTCTATCCAGAGAATGACATACTTGTCTCTCTCCTGTCCTCCATTACACTAAATCTATCCAGAGAATGACATACTGGTCTCTCTCCTGTCTAACCCTCCATTACAATAACTCTATCCAAAGAATGACATACTGGTCTCTCTCCTGTCCTCCATTAAACTAACTCAATCTAGAGAATGACATACTGGTCTCTCTCCTGTCTAACCCTCCATTACACTAACTATATCCAGAGAATGACATACTGGTCTCTCTCATGTCCTCCATTACACTAACTCTATCTGGAGAATGACATACTGGTCTCTCTCATGTCCTCCATTACACAAACTCTATCCAGAGAATGACATACTGATCTCTCTCCTGTCCTCCATTACACTAACTCTATCCAGAGAATGACATTCTGGTCTCTCTCCTGAATAACCCTCCATTATACTAACTCTATCCAGAGAATGACATACTGGTCTCTCTCCTGTCCTCCATTACACTAACTCTATCCAGAGAATGACATACTGGTCTCTCTCCTGTCTAACCGTCCATTACAATAACTCTATCCAGAGAATGACATACTGGTCTCTCTCCTGTCCTCTATTACACTAACTCTATCTAGAGAATGACATACTGGTCTCTCTCCTGTCCTCGGGTATACTAACTCTATCCAGAGAATGACATACTGGTCTCTCTCCTGTCCTCTATTACACTAACTCTATCTAGAGAATGACATACTGGTCTCTCTCCTGTCCTCGGGTATACTAACTCTATCCAGAGAATGACATACTGGTCTCTCTCCTGTCCTCCATTACACTAACTCTATCCAGAGAATGACATACTGGAATCTCTCCTGTCTAACCCTCCATTACACGGACTCTATCCAGAGAATGTCATGCTGGTCTCTCTCCTGTCCTCCATTACACTAAACTCTATCCAGAGAATGACATACTTGTCTCTCTCCTGTCCTCCATTACACTAAATCTATCCAGAGAATGACATACTGGTCTCTCTCCTGTCTAACCCTCCATTACAATAACTCTATCCAAAGAATGACATACTGGTCTCTCTCCTGTCCTCCATTAAACTAACTCAATCTAGAGAATGACATACTGGTCTCTCTCCAGTCTAACCCTCCATTACACTAACTATATCCAGAGAATGACATACTGGTCTCTCTCATGACCTCCATTACACTAACTCTATCTGGAGAATGACATACTGGTCTCTCTCATGTCCTCCATTACACGAACTCTATCCAGAGAATGACATACTGATCTCTCTCCTGTCCTCCATTACACTAACTCTATCCAGAGAATGACATACTGGTCTCTCTCCTGTCCTCCATTACACTAACTATATCTAGAGAATGACATACTGGTCTCTCTCATGTCTAACCCTCCATTATACTAACTCTATCCAGAGAAAGACATCCTGGTCTCTCTCCTGTCCTCCATTATACTAACTCTATCCAGAGAATGAGATACTGGTCTCTCTCCTGTCTAACCATCCATTATACTAACTCTATCCAGAGAATGACATACTGGTCTCTCTCCTGTCTAACCCTCCATTACACTGACTCTATCCAGAGAATGACATACTGGTCTCTCTCCTGTCCTCCATTACACTAACTCTATCCAGAGAATGACATACTGATCTCTCTCCTGTCCTCCATTACACTAACTCTATCCAGAGAATGACATACTGGTCTCTCTCCTGTCTAACCCTCCATTATACTAACTATATCCAGAGAATGACATACTGGTCTCTCTCCTGTCCTCCATTACACTAACTCTATCCAGAGAATTACATCCTGGTCTCTCTCCTGTCCTCCATTACAATAACTCTATCTAGATAATGACATACTGGTCTCTATCCTGTCCTCCAGTATTCTAACTCTATCCAGAGAATGACATACTGGTCTCTCTCCTGTCCTCCATTACACTAACTATATCCAGAGAATGTCATACTGGTATCTCTCTCCTGTCCTCCATTACACTAACTCTATCCAGTGAATGACATACTGGTCTCTCTCCTGTCTAACCATCCATTACAATAACTCTATCCAGAGAATGACATACAGGTCTCTCTCCAGTCTAACCCTCCATTACACTGACTCTATCCAGATAATGTCATACTGGTCTCTCTCCTGTCCTCCATTACACTAACTCTATCCAGAGAATGACATACTGATCTCTCCTGTCCTCCGGTAAACTAACTCTATCCAGAGAATGACAAACTGGTCTCTCTCCTGTCTAACCGTACATTACAATAACTCTATCCAGAAAATGACATACTGGTCTCTCTCCTGAATAACCCTCCATTATACTAACTCTATCCAGAGAATGACATACTGGTCTCTCTCCTGTCCTCTATTACACTAACTCTATCTAGAGAATGACATACTGGTCTCTCTCCTGTCCTCTATTACACTAACTCTATCCAGAGAATGACATACTGGTCTCTCTCCTGTCCTCCATTACACTAACTCTATCTAGAGAATGACATACTGGAATCTCTCCTGTCTAACCCTAAAATTACAATAACTCTATCCAAAGAATGACATACTGGTCTCTCTCCTGTCCTCCATTAAACTAACTCTATCTAGAGAATGACATACTGGTCTCTCTCCTGTCTAACCCTCCATTACACTAACTATATCCAGAGAATGACATACTGGTCTCTCTCATGTCCTCCATTACACTAACTCTATCTGGAGAATGACATACTGGTCTCTCTCCTGTCCTCCATTACACTAACTATATCTAGAGAATGACATACTGGTCTCTCTCCTGTCTAACCCTCCATTATACTAACTCTATCCAGAGAAAGACATCCTGGTCTCTCTCCTGTCCTCCATTATACTAACTCTATCCAGAGAATGACATACTGGTCTCTCTCCTGTCTAACCCTCCATTACAGTAACTCTATCCAGAGAATGACATACTGGTCTCTCTCCTGTCTAACCCTCCATTACACTAACTCTATCCAGAGAATGTCATACTGGTCTCTCTCCTGTCCTCCATTACACTTACTCTATCCAGAGAATGACATACTGGTCTCTCTCCTGTCTAACCCTCCATTACACTAACTCTATCCAGATAATGACATACTGGTCTCTCTCCTGTCTTCCATTACACTAACTCTATCCAGATAATGACATACTGGTCTCTCTCCTGTCTAACCCTCCATTATACTAACTATATCCAGAGAATGACATACTGGTCTCTCTCCTGTCCTCCATTACACTAACTCTATCCAGAGAAGTACATCCTGGTCTCTCTCCTGTCCTCCATTACACTAACTCTATCCAGAGAATGACATACTGGTCTCTCTCCTGTCCTCCATTACAATAACTCTATCTAGAGAATGACATACTGGTCTCTATCCTGTCCTCCGGTATTCTAACTCTATCCAGAGAATGACATACTGGTCTATCTCCTGTCTAACCCTCCATTACACTAACTCTATCCAGAGAATGACATACTGATCTCTCTCCTGTCCTCCATTACACTAACTCTATCCAGAGAATGACATACTGGTCTCTCTCCTGTCTAACCCTCCATTATACTAACTCTATCCAGAGAATGACATACTGGTCTCTCTCCTGTCCTCCATTACACTAACTCTATCCAGAGAATTACATCCTGGTCTCTCTCCTGTCCTCCATTACACTAACTCTATCCAGAGAATGACATACTGGTCTCTCTCCTGTCCTCCATTACAATAACTCTATCCAGAGAATGACATACTGGTCTCTATCCTGTCCTCCAGTATTCTAACTCTATCCAGAGAATGACATACTGGTCTCTCTCCTGTCCTCCATTACACTAACTCTATCCAGAGAATGTCATACTGGTCTCTCTCCTGTCCTCCATTACACTAACTCTATCCAGTGAATGACATACTGGTCTCTCTCCTGTCTAACCCTCCATTACACTGACTCTATCCAGATAATGTCATACTGGTCTCTCTCCTGTCCTCCATTACACTAACTCTATCCAGAGAATGACATACTGATCTCTCCTGTCCTCCACTACACTAACTCTATCCAGAGAATGACAAACTGGTCTCTCTCCTGTCTAACCGTACATTACAATAACTCTATCCAGAGAATGACATACTGGTCTCTCTCCTGAATAACCCTCCATTATACTAACTATATCCAGAGAATGACATACTGGTCTCTCTCCTGTCCTCCATTACACTAACTCTATCTAGATAATGTCATACTGGTCTCTCTCCTGTCCTCCATTATACTAACTCTATCCAGAGAATGACATACTGGTCTCTCTCCTGTCTAACCCTCCATTACAATAACTCTATCCAGAGAATGACATACTGGTCTCTCTAATGTCTAACCCTCCATTATACTAACTCTATCCAGAGAATGACATACTGGTCTCTCTCCTGTCCTCCAGTATACTAACTCTATCCAGATAATGACATACTGGTCTCTCTCCTGTCTTCCATTACACTAACTCTATCCAGATAATAACATACTGGTCGCTCTCCTGTCTAACCCTCCATTATACTAACTCTATCCAGAGAATGACATACTGGTCTCTCTCCTGTCTAACCATCCATTACAATAACTCTATCCAGAGAATGACATACTGGTCTATCTCCTGTCTAACCCTCCATTACACTGACTCTATCCAGAGAATGACATACTGGTCTCTCTCCTGTCCTCCATTACACTAACTCTATCCAGAGAATGACATACTGATCTCTCTCCTGTCCTCCATTACACTAACTCTATCCAGAGAATGACATACTGGTCTCTCTCCTGTCTAACCCTCCATTACACTGACTCTATCCAGAGAATGACATACTGGTCTCTCTCCTGTCCTCCATTACACTAACTCTATCCAGAGAATGACATACTGATCTCTCTCCTGTCCTCCATTACACTAACTCTATCCAGAGAATGACATACTGGTCTCTCTCCTGTCTAACCCTCCATTATACTAACTATATCCAGAGAATGACATACTGGTCTCTCTCCTGTCCTCCATTACACTAACTCTATCCAGAGATTTACATCCTGGTCTCTCTCCTGTCCTCCATTACAATAACTCTATCTAGAGAATGACATACTGGTCTCTATCCTGTCCTCCAGTATTCTAACTCTATCCAGAGAATGACATACTGGTCTCTCTCCTGTCCTCCATTACACTAACTATATCCAGAGAATGTCATACTGGTATCTCTCTCCTGTCCTCCATTACACTAACTCTATCCAGAGAATGACATACTGATCTCTCTCCTGTCCTCCATTACACTAACTCTATCCAGTGAATGACATACTGGTCTCTCTCCTGTCTAACCATCCATTACAATAACTCTATCCAGAGAATGACATACTGGTCTCTCTCCAGTCTAACCCTCCATTACACTGACTCTATCCAGATAATGTCATACTGGTCTCTCTCCTGTCCTCCATTACACTAACTCTATCCAGAGAATGACATACTGATCTCTCCTGTCCTCCGGTAAACTAACTCTATCCAGAGAATGACAAACTGGTCTCTCTCCTGTCTAACCGTACATTACAATAACTCTATCCAGAGAATGACATACTGGTCTCTCTCCTGAATAACCCTCCATTATACTAACTCTATCCAGAGAATGACATACTGGTCTCTCTCCTGTCCTCTATTACACTAACTCTATCTAGAGAATGACATACTGGTCTCTCTCCTGTCCTCGGGTATACTAACTCTATCCAGAGAATGACATACTGGTCTCTCTCCTGTCCTCCATTACACTAACTCTATCTAGAGAATGACATACTGGAATCTCTCCTGTCTAACCCTAAAATTACAATAACTCTATCCAAAGAATGACATACTGGTCTCTCTCCTGTCCTCCATTAAACTAACTCTATCTAGAGAATGACATACTGGTCTCTCTCCTGTCTAACCCTCCATTACACTAACTATATCCAGAGAATGACATACTGGTCTCTCTCATGTCCTCCATTACACTAACTCTATCTAGATAATGTCATACTGGTCTCTCTCCTGTCCTCCATTATACTAACTCTATCCAGAGAATGACATACTGGTCTCTCTCCTGTCTAACCCTCCATTACAATAACTCTATCCATAGAATGACATACTGGTCTCTCTAATGTCTAACCCTCCATTATACTAACTCTATCCAGAGAATGACATACTGGTCTCTCTCCTGTCCTCCAGTATACTAACTCTATCCAGATAATGACATACTGGTCTCTCTCCTGTCTTCCATTACACTAACTCTATCCAGATAATAACATACTGGTCGCTCTCCTGTCTAACCCTCCATTATACTAACTCTATCCAGAGAATGACATACTGGTCTCTCTCCTGTCTAACCATCCATTACAATAACTCTATCCAGAGAATGACATACTGGTCTATCTCCTGTCTAACCCTCCATTACACTGACTCTATCCAGAGAATGACATACTGGTCTCTCTCCTGTCCTCCATTACACTAACTCTATCCAGAGAATGACATACTGATCTCTCTCCTGTCCTCCATTACACTAACTCTATCCAGAGAATGACATACTGGTCTCTCTCCTGTCTAACCCTCCATTACACTGACTCTATCCAGAGAATGACATACTGGTCTCTCTCCTGTCCTCCATTACACTAACTCTATCCAGAGAATGACATACTGATCTCTCTCCTGTCCTCCATTACACTAACTCTATCCAGAGAATGACATACTGGTCTCTCTCCTGTCTAACCCTCCATTATACTAACTATATCCAGAGAATGACATACTGGTCTCTCTCCTGTCCTCCATTACACTAACTCTATCCAGAGAATTACATCCTGGTCTCTCTCCTGTCCTCCATTACAATAACTCTATCTAGAGAATGACATACTGGTCTCTATCCTGTCCTCCAGTATTCTAACTCTATCCAGAGAATGACATACTGGTCTCTCTCCTGTCCTCCATTACACTAACTATATCCAGAGAATGTCATACTGGTATCTCTCTCCTGTCCTCCATTACACTAACTCTATCCAGAGAATGACATACTGATCTCTCTCCTGTCCTCCATTACACTAACTCTATCCAGTGAATGACATACTGGTCTCTCTCCTGTCTAACCGTACATTACAATAACTCTATCCAGAGAATGACATACTGGTCTCTCTCCTGAATAACCCTCCATTATACTAACTCTATCCAGAGAATGACATACTGGTCTCTCTCCTGTCCTCTATTACACTAACTCTATCTAGAGAATGACATACTGGTCTCTCTCCTGTCCTCGGGTATACTAACTCTATCCAGAGAATGACATACTGGTCTCTCTCCTGTCCTCCATTACACTAACTCTATCTAGAGAATGACATACTGGAATCTCTCCTGTCTAACCCTAAAATTACAATAACTCTATCCAAAGAATGACATACTGGTCTCTCTCCTGTCCTCCATTAAACTAACTCTATCTAGAGAATGACATACTGGTCTCTCTCCTGTCTAACCCTCCATTACACTAACTATATCCAGAGAATGACATACTGGTCTCTCTCATGTCCTCCATTACACTAACTCTATCTGGAGAATGACATACTGGTCTCTCTCCTGTCCTCCATTACACTAACTATATCTAGAGAATGACATACTGGTCTCTCTCCTGTCTAACCCTCCATTATACTAACTCTATCCAGAGAAAGACATCCTGGTCTCTCTCCTGTCCTCCATTATACTAACTCTATCCAGAGAATGACATACTGGTCTCTCTCCTGTCTAACCCTCCATTACAGTAACTCTATCCAGAGAATGACATACTGGTCTCTCTCCTGTCTAACCCTCCATTACACTAACTCTATCCAGAGAATGTCATACTGGTCTCTCTCCTGTCCTCCATTACACTTACTCTATCCAGAGAATGACATACTGGTCTCTCTCCTGTCTAACCCTCCATTACACTAACTCTATCCAGATAATGACATACTGGTCTCTCTCCTGTCTTCCATTACACTAACTCTATCCAGATAATGACATACTGGTCTCTCTCCTGTCTAACCCTCCATTATACTAACTCTATCCAGAGAATGACATACTGGTCTCTCTCCTGTCCTCCATTACACTAACTCTATCCAGAGAAGTACATCCTGGTCTCTCTCCTGTCCTCCATTACACTAACTCTATCCAGAGAATGACATACTGGTCTCTCTCCTGTCCTCCATTACAATAACTCTATCTAGAGAATGACATACTGGTCTCTATCCTGTCCTCCGGTATTCTAACTCTATCCAGAGAATGACATACTGGTCTATCTCCTGTCTAACCCTCCATTACACTAACTCTATCCAGAGAATGACATACTGATCTCTCTCCTGTCCTCCATTACACTAACTCTATCCAGAGAATGACATACTGGTCTCTCTCCTGTCTAACCCTCCATTATACTAACTCTATCCAGAGAATGACATACTGGTCTCTCTCCTGTCCTCCATTACACTAACTCTATCCAGAGAATTACATCCTGGTCTCTCTCCTGTCCTCCATTACACTAACTCTATCCAGAGAATGACATACTGGTCTCTCTCCTGTCCTCCATTACAATAACTCTATCCAGAGAATGACATACTGGTCTCTATCCTGTCCTCCAGTATTCTAACTCTATCCAGAGAATGACATACTGGTCTCTCTCCTGTCCTCCATTACACTAACTCTATCCAGAGAATGTCATACTGGTCTCTCTCCTGTCCTCCATTACACTAACTCTATCCAGTGAATGACATACTGGTCTCTCTCCTGTCTAACCCTCCATTACACTGACTCTATCCAGATAATGTCATACTTGTCTCTCTCCTGTCCTCCATTACACTAACTCTATCCAGAGAATGACATACTGATCTCTCCTGTCCTCCACTACACTAACTCTATCCAGAGAATGACAAACTGGTCTCTCTCCTGTCTAACCGTACATTACAATAACTCTATCCAGAGAATGACATACTGGTCTCTCTCCTGAATAACCCTCCATTATACTAACTATATCCAGAGAATGACATACTGGTCTCTCTCCTGTCCTCCATTACACTAACTCTATCTAGATAATGTCATACTGGTCTCTCTCCTGTCCTCCATTATACTAACTCTATCCAGAGAATGACATACTGGTCTCTCTCCTGTCTAACCCTCCATTACAATAACTCTATCCATAGAATGACATACTGGTCTCTCTAATGTCTAACCCTCCATTATACTAACTCTATCCAGAGAATGACATACTGGTCTCTCTCCTGTCCTCCAGTATACTAACTCTATCCAGATAATGACATACTGGTCTCTCTCCTGTCTTCCATTACACGGGGCGGCAGGGTAGCCTAGTGGTTAGAGCGTTGGACTAGTAACCGGAAGGTTGCGATAATGACAAGGTACAAATCTGTCGTTCTGCCCCTGAACAGGCAGTTAACCCACTGTTCCCAGGCCGTCATTGAAAATAAGAATTTGTTCTTAACTGACTTGCCTGGTTAAATAAAGGTAAAATAAATAAAAAAAACACTAACTCTATCCAGATAATAACATACTGGTCGCTCTCCTGTCTAACCCTCCAGTATACTAACTCTATCCAGAGAATGACATACTGGTCTCTCTCCTGTCTAACCATCCATTACAATAACTCTATCCAGAGAATGACATACTGGTCTATCTCCTGTCTAACCCTCCATTACACTGACTCTATCCAGAGAATGACATACTGGTCTCTCTCCTGTCCTCCATTACACTAACTCTATCCAGAGAATGACATACTGATCTCTCTCCTGTCCTCCATTACACTAACTCTATCCAGAGAATGACATACTGGTCTCTCTCCTGTCTAACCCTCCATTATACTAACTCTATCCAGAGAATGACATACTGGTCTCTCTCCTGTTCTCCATTACACTAACTCTATCTAGAGAATGACATACTGGTCTCTATCCTGTCCTCCAGTATTCTAACTCTATCCAGAGAATGACATACTGGTCTCTCTCCTTCCTCCATTACACTAACTCTATCCAGATAATGACATACTGGTCTCTATCCTGTCCTCCAGTATTCTAACTCTATCCAGAGAATGACATACTGGTCTCTCTCCTGTCCTCCATTACACTAACTCTATCCAGAGAATGTCATACTGGTCTCTCTCCTGTCCTCCATTATACTAACTCTATCCAGAGAATGACATACTGGTCTCTCTCCTGTCCTCCATTACAATAGCTCTATCCAGAGAATGACATACTGTTCTCTCTCCTGTCTAACCCTCCATTACACTGACTCTATCCAGATAATGTCATACTGGTCTCTCTCCTGTCCTCCATTACACTAACTCTATCCAGAGAATGACATACTGATCTCTCCTGTCCTCCACTACACTAACTCTATCCAGAGAATGACAAACTGGTCTCTCTCCTGTCTAACCCTCCATTACAATAACTCTATCCAGAGAATGACTTACTGGTCTCTCTCCTGTCTAACCCTCCATTATACTAACTCTATCCAGAGAATGACATACTGGTCTCTCTCCTGTCCTCCATTACACTAACTCTATCCAGAGAATGACATACTGGTCTCTCTCCTGTCTAACCCTCCATTACAATAACTCTATCCAGAGAATGACATACTGGTCTCTCTCCTGTCTAACCCTCCATTATACTAACTCTATCCAGAGAATGACATACTGGTCTCTCTCCTGTCCTCCAGTATACTAACTCTATCCAGATAATGACATACTGGTCTCTCTCCTGTCCTCCATTACACTAACTCTATCCAGAGAATGACATACTGGTCTCTCTCCTGTCTAACCGTCCATTACAATAACTCTATCCAGAGAATGACATACTGGTCTCTCTCCTGTCCTCGGGTATACTAACTCTATCCAGAGAATTACATACTGGTCTCTCTCCTGTCCTCCTTTACACTAACTATATCCAGAGAATGACATACTGGAATCTCTCCTGTCTAACCCTCCATTACACTGACTCTATCCAGAGAATGTCATGCTGGTCTCTCTCCTGTCCTCCATTACACTAACTCTATCCAGAGAATGACATACTTGTCTCTCTCCTGTCCTCCATTACACTAACTCTATCCAGAGAATGACATACTGGTCTCTCTCCTGTCTAACCCTCCATTACAATAACTCTATCCAAAGAATGACATACTGGTCTCTCTCCTGTCCTACATTAAACTAACTCTATCTAGAGAATGACATACTGGTCTCTCTCCTGTCTAACCCTCCATTACACTAACTATATCCAGAGAATGACATACTGGTCTCTCTCATGTCCTCCATTACACTAACTCTATCTGGAGAATGACATACTGGTCTCTCTCATGTCCTCCATTACACAAACTCTATCCAGAGAATGACATACTGATCTCTCTCCTGTCCTCCATTACACTAACTCTATCCAGAGAATGACATACTGGTCTCTCTCCTGTCCTCCATTACACAAACTCTATCCAGAGAATGACATACTGGTCTCTCTCCTGTCCTCCATTACACTAACTCTATCCAGAGAACGTCATACTGGTCTCTCTCCTGTCCTCCATTACACTAACTCTATCCAGTGAAAGACATACTTGTCTCTCTCCTGTCTAACCCTCCATTATACTAACTCTATCCAGAGAATGACATACTGGTCTCTCTCCTGTCCTCCATTACACTAACTCTATCTAGAGAATGACATACTGGTCTCTATCCTGTCCTCCAGTATTCTAACTCTATCCAGAGAATGACATACTGGTCTCTCTCCTGTCCTCCATTACACTAACTCTATCCAGATAATGACATACTGGTCTCTATCCTGTCCTCCAGTATTCTAACTCTATCCAGAGAATGACATACTGGTCTCTCTCCTGTCCTCCATTACACTAACTCTATCCAGAGAATGTAATACTGGTCTCTCTCCTGTCCTCCATTATACTAACTCTATCCAGAGAATGACATACTGGTCTCTCTCCTGTCCTCCATTACAATAACTCTATCCAGAGAATGACATACTGTTCTCTCTCCTGTCTAACCCTCCATTACACTGACTCTATCCAGAAAATGTCATACTGGTCTCTCTCCTGTCCTCCATTACACTAACTCTATCCAGAGAATGACATACTGATCTCTCCTGTCCTCCACTACACTAACTCTATCCAGAGAATTACAAACTGGTCTCTCTCCTGTCTAACCGTCCATTACAATAACTCTATCCAGAGAATGACATACTGGTCTCTCTCCTGAATAACCCTCCATTATACTAACTATATCCAGAGAATGACATACTGGTCTCTCTCCTGTCCTCCATTACACTAACTCTATCCAGAGAATGACATACTGGTCTCTCTCCTGTCTAACCCTCCATTATACTAACTCTATCCAGAGAATGACATACTGGTCTCTCTCCTGTCCTCCAGTATACTAACTCTATCCAGATAATGACATACTGGTCTCTCTCCTGTCCTCCATTACACTAACTCTATCCAGAGAATGACATACTGGTCTCTCTCCTGTCTAACCGTCCATTACAATAACTCTATCCAGAGAATGTCATGCTGGTCTCTCTCCTGTCCTCCATTACACTAACTCTATCCAGAGAATGACATACTTGTCTCTCTCCTGTCCTCCATTACACTAACTCTATCCAGAGAATGACATACTGGTCTCTCTCCTGTCTAACCCTCCATTACACTAACTATATCCAGAGAATGACATACTGGTCTCTCTCATGTCCTCCATTACACTAACTCTATCTGGAGAATGACATACTGGTCTCTCTCATGTCCTCCATTACACAAACTCTATCCAGAGAATGACATACTGATCTCTCTCCTGTCCTCCATTACACTAACTCTATCCAGAGAATGACATACTGGTCTCTCTCCTGTCCTCCATTACACTAACTCTATCCAGAGAATGACATACTGGTCTCTCTCCTGTCCTCCATTACACTAACTATATCCAGAGAATGACATAATGGTCTCTCTCCTGTCTAACCCTCCATTATACTAACTCTATCCAGAGAAAGACATCCTGGTCTCTCTCCTGTCCTCCATTATACTAACTCTATCCAGAGAATGACATACTGGTCTCTCTCCTGTCTAACCCTCCATTACAGTAACTCTATCCAGAGAATGACATACTGGTATCTCTCCTGTCTAACCCTCCATTACACTAACTCTATCCAGATAATGACATACTGGTCTCTCTCCTGTCTTCCATTACACTAACTCTATCCAGATAATGACATACTGGTCTCTCTCCTGTCTAACCCTCCATTATACTAACTCTATCCAGAGAATGACATACTGGTCTCTCTCCTGTCTAACCATCCATTACAATAACTCTATCCAGAGAATGACATACTGGTCTATCTCCTGTCTAACCCTCCATTACACTGACTCTATCCAGAGAATGACATACTGGTCTCTCTCCTGTCCTCCTTTACACTAACTCTATCCAGAGAATGACATACTGATCTCTCTCCTGTCCTCCATTACACTAACTCTATCCAGAGAATGACATACTGGTCTCTCTCCTGTCTAACCCTCCATTATACTAACTCTATCCAGAGAATGACATACTGGTCTCTCTCCTGTCCTCCATTACACTAACTCTATCCAGAGAATTACATCCTGGTCTCTCTCCTGTCCTCCATTACACTAACTCTATCCAGAGAATGACATACTGGTCTCTCTCCTGTCCTCCATTACAATAACTCTATCCAGTGAATGACATACTGGTCTCTCTCCTGTCTAACCATCCATTACACTGACTCTATCCAGATAATGTCATACTGGTCTCTCTCCTGTCCTCCATTACACTAACTCTATCCAGAGAATGACATACTGGTCTCTCTCCTGTCTAACCGTCCATTACAATAACTCTATCCAGAGAATGACATACTGGTCTCTCTCCTGAATAACCCTCCATTATACTAACTATATCCAGAGAATGACATACTGGTCTCTCTCCTGTCCTCCATTACACTAATTCTATCCAGATAATGTCATACTGGTCTCTCTCCTGTCCTCCATTACACTAACTCTATCCAGATAATGACATACTGGTCTCTCTCCTGTCTAACCGTCCATTACAATAACTCTATCCAGAGAATGACATACTGGTCTCTCTCCTGAATAACCCTCCATTATACTAACTATATCCAGAGAATGACATACTGATCTCTCTCCTGTCCTCCATTACACTAACTCTATCCAGAGAATGACATACTGATCTCTCCTGTCCTCCACTACACTAACTCTATCCAGAGAATTACAAACTGGTCTCTCTCCTGTCTAACCGTCCATTACAATAACTCTATCCAGAGAATGACATACTGGTCTCTCTCCTGAATAACCCTCCATTATACTAACTATATCCAGAGAATGACATACTGGTCTCTCTCCTGTCCTCCATTACACTAACTCTATCCAGAGAATGACATACTGGTCTCTCTCCTGTCTAACCCTCCATTATACTAACTCTATCCAGAGAATGACATACTGGTCTCTCTCCTGTCCTCCAGTATACTAACTCTATCCAGATAATGACATACTGGTCTCTCTCCTGTCCTCCATTACACTAACTCTATCCAGAGAATGACATACTGGTCTCTCTCCTGTCTAACCGTCCATTACAATAACTCTATCCAGAGAATGACATACTGGTCTCTCTCCTGTCCTCGGGTATACTAACTCTATCCAGAGAATGACATACTGGTCTCTCTCCTGTCCTCCTTTACACTAACTCTATCCAGAGAATGACATACTGGAATCTCTCCTGTCTAACCCTCCATTACACTGACTCTATCCAGAGAATGTCATGCTGGTCTCTCTCCTGTCCTCCATTACACTAACTCTATCCAGAGAATGACATACTTGTCTCTCTCCTGTCCTCCATTACACTAACTCTATCCAGAGAATGACATACTGGTCTCTCTCCTGTCTAACCCTCCATTACACTAACTATATCCAGAGAATGACATACTGGTCTCTCTCATGTCCTCCATTACACTAACTCTATCTGGAGAATGACATACTGGTCTCTCTCATGTCCTCCATTACACAAACTCTATCCAGAGAATGACATACTGATCTCTCTCCTGTCCTCCATTACACTAACTCTATCCAGAGAATGACATACTGGTCTCTCTCCTGTCCTCCATTACACTAACTCTATCCAGAGAAAGACATCCTGGTCTCTCTCCTGTCCTCCATTATACTAACTCTATCCAGAGAATGACATACTGGTCTCTCTCCTGTCTAACCCTCCATTACAGTAACTCTATCCAGAGAATGACATACTGGTATCTCTCCTGTCTAACCCTCCATTACACTAACTCTATCCAGATAATGACATACTGGTCTCTCTCCTGTCTTCCATTACACTAACTCTATCCAGATAATGACATACTGGTCTCTCTCCTGTCTAACCCTCCATTATACTAACTCTATCCAGAGAATGACATACTGGTCTCTCTCCTGTCTAACCATCCATTACAATAACTCTATCCAGAGAATGACATACTGGTCTATCTCCTGTCTAACCCTCCATTACACTGACTCTATCCAGAGAATGACATACTGGTCTCTCTCCTGTCCTCCTTTACACTAACTCTATCCAGAGAATGACATACTGATCTCTCTCCTGTCCTCCATTACACTAACTCTATCCAGAGAATGACATACTGGTCTCTCTCCTGTCTAACCCTCCATTATACTAACTCTATCCAGAGAATGACATACTGGTCTCTCTCCTGTCCTCCATTACACTAACTCTATCCAGAGAATTACATCCTGGTCTCTCTCCTGTCCTCCATTACACTAACTCTATCCAGAGAATGACATACTGGTCTCTCTCCTGTCCTCCATTACAATAACTCTATCCAGTGAATGACATACTGGTCTCTCTCCTGTCTAACCATCCATTACACTGACTCTATCCAGATAATGTCATACTGGTCTCTCTCCTGTCCTCCATTACACTAACTCTATCCAGAGAATGACATACTGGTCTCTCTCCTGTCTAACCGTCCATTACAATAACTCTATCCAGAGAATGACATACTGGTCTCTCTCCTGAATAACCCTCCATTATACTAACTATATCCAGAGAATGACATACTGGTCTCTCTCCTGTCCTCCATTACACTAATTCTATCCAGATAATGTCATACTGGTCTCTCTCCTGTCCTCCATTACACTAACTCTATCCAGATAATGACATACTGGTCTCTCTCCTGTCTAACCGTCCATTACAATAACTCTATCCAGAGAATGACATACTGGTCTCTCTCCTGAATAACCCTCCATTATACTAACTATATCCAGAGAATGACATACTGATCTCTCTCCTGTCCTCCATTACACTAACTCTATCCAGAAAATGTCATACTGGTCTCTCTCCTGTCCTCCATTACACTAACTCTATCCAGAGAATGACATACTGGTCTCTCTCCTGTCCTCCATTACACTAACTCTATCCAGAGAATGACATACTGGTCTCTCTCCTGTCCTCCATTACACTGACTCTATCCAGATAATGACATACTGGTCTCTCTCCTGTCTAACCCTCCATTACACTAACTCTATCCAGAGAATGACATACTGGTATCTCTCCTGTCTAACCCTCCATTAGACTAACTCTATCCAGAGAATGACATACGGGTCTCTCTCCTGTCCTCCATTACACTAACTCTATCCAGAGAATGACATACTGGTCTCTCTCCTGTCCTCCATTATACTATCTCTATCCAGAGAATGACACACTGGTCTCTCTCCTGTCTAACCAACCATTACTCTGTTCAGATGAATCCTGATTGGGGGGAGGGGTGGAGAGACAGACAGAAAGAGAGAGAAAGAGTCAATGAAAAATGGTATGATGAAGAGCCAATAACCTAAGAAAGACAGAGACCCAGAAAACCTGAGCCTATACCTTCACTATAGTGAACCACTAAAACAAAACAGAAAAAGAAGGAACAGCTTTTCAGAAATCAGCTATATGTAATTGAAAAATCCATAGAATCTAGACACTTCTAAGAAAATTGGAAAACACTAAACAAACAACAACATGAAGAGTTATCTATCCAAAACGAAGATGTATGGATAAACCACTTCTCCAATCTGATTGGCTCTTTAGCAAAGAACAAACAGCAAAAACATGTACATGATGAAATACAAATCTTAGAATCAACTATTAAAGACGACCAGATCCCACTGCATTCAACAATTACATTGAATGAATTTCTGAAAGTATTAAATATACAGACTTCTGTCCCCAACCAAGGAGGGCCTACAGCAGCACCTAGATCTTCTGTACAGATTATGTCAGACCTGGGCCCTGACAATGAATCTCAGTAAGACAAAAATAATGCTGTTCCAAAAATGTCCAGTTACCAGGAACACTAATACAAATTCCATCTAGGCACCGTTGCCCTAGAGCACACAAAATACTATACATACCTTGGCCTAATCATCAATGCCACAGGTAACTTCCACAAAGCTGTGAACGATCTGAGAGACAAGGTAAGAAGGGCCTTCTATGCCATCGAAAGGAACATAAATTCTACATATAAATACTTGTCTCAGTTATAGAACCCATTGCCCTTTATGGTTGTGAGGTCTGGGGTCCGCTCACCAACCAACAATTCACTAAATGGGACAAACACCAAATTGAGAATGCATGCATAATTCTGCAAAAAATATCCTCTGTGTACAACGTAAAACACCAAATAATACATGCAGTGAATTAGGCTAATTCTCGCTAATTATTAAAATCCAGAAAAGAGCCGTTCAATTCTATAACCACCTAAAAGGAAGCGATTCCCAAACCTTCCATGACAAAGTCATCACCTACAGAGAGATGAACCTGGAGAAGAGTCCCCTAAGCAAGCTGGTCCTGGGGCTCTGTTCACAAACACAAACAGACCCCACAGAGCCCCAGGACAGCAGCACAATTAGACCCAACCAAATCATGAGAAAACTCAGTTAATTACTTGACACATTGGAAAGAACTAACAAAAAACAGAGGAAACTAGAATGCTATTTGGCCCTAAACCGAGAGTACACAGCAGCAGAATACCTGACCACTTTGACTGACCCAAAATGAAGGACATCTTTTTGACTGTACAGACTCAGTGAGCATAGCCTTGCTATTGAGAAAGGCTGTCGTAGGGAGACCTGACTCTCAAGGGAGACAGGCTATGTGCACACTTCCTAACCTCCTGCCAAATGTATGACCATATTAGAGACACATATATCCCTCAGATTACACAGATCCACAAATAATTAGAAAACAAAGGCAATTTTGATAAACTCCCATATCTACTGGGTGAAATACCACAGTGTGACATCACAGCAGCAAGATTTGTGACCTGTTGCCACAAGAAAAGGGCAACCAGTGAAGAACAAACACCATTGTAAATACAACCCATATTTATGCTTATTTATTTTCCCTTTTGTACTTTAACTATTTGCACATCGTCACAACACTGTATATAGACATAATGACATTTGAAATGTCTCTATTATTTTGGAACTTCTGTGAGTGTAATGTTTACTGTTCATTTTGATAGTTTATTTCACTTTTGTTTATTATCTATTTCACCTGCTTTGGCAACGTAAACATATGTACAGATACAGCCCCTTAAATTGAATTTGAATTGAGAGAAAGAGAGAGAGAGAGAGACATAGTAAACATCACCTGAGACAAATCAGTTCATCAAAGTTTTGTGGAGCCGGTTCAGGAATGTGCCACAGGCTGGGCTTAAGCACGCACGCACACACACACACGCACACAATAGGAGAATGTAGAGGTGTAGCCAACACATGACACCCTGTGAAAGTGCAGCCTGGTGGCTGTTTATGACTTCAGAACACAGGCTCTCCTTACATTATCCTGTTCTGCTCCTTCTCTGTTCTGCTGTCATCTGGGTCAGATACAGGGCATTCGAAAAGTATTCAGACTAATTGACTTTCTCCACATTTTGTTACGTTACAACCTTATTCTAAAATTGATTAAATTGTTTTAAATCTACACACAATACTCCATAATGAAAAAGCAAGAACAACTATTCAGACCCTTTACTCAGTACTTTGTTGAAGCACCTTTGGTAGAGATTACAGCCTTAAGTCTTCTTGGGTATGATGCTAAGCTTGCCACACCTGTGTTTGGGGAGTTTCTCCCATTCTTCTCTGCAGATCCTCTCAAGCTCTGTCAGGTTGGATGGGGAGCATTGCTGCACAGCTATTTTCAGAGTTAGATCTTGGTTTCATCAGACCAGAGAATCTTGTTTCTCATGGTCTGAGTTCTTTAGATTCCTTTTGGCAAACTCCCAGCGAGCTGTCACGTGCCTTTTACTGAGGAGTGGCTTTTCTTTTGTCCACTCTACCATAAAGACCTGATTGGTGGAGTGCTGCAGAGATGGTTGTCCTTCTGGAAGGTTCTCCCATCTCCACCGAGGAACTCTGGAGCTCTGTCAGAGTGACCATCGGGTCCTTGGTCACCTCTCTGACCAAGGCCCTTCTCCCCCGATTGCTCAGTTTGGCCGGGCGGCCATCTCTAGGAAGAGTCTTGGTGGTTCCAAACTTCTTCCATTTAAGAATGATGGAGGCCACTGTGATCTTGGAGACCTTTAATGTTGCAGACATTTTTTGGTTCCTTTCCCCAGATCTGTGCCTCGACACAATCGTGTCTCGGGGCTCTAAAGATGGCTTGGTTTTTTCTCTGACATGCACTGTCAACTGTGTCCAATCAATTGAATTTATCACAGGTGGACTCCAATGAAGTTGTAGAAACATCTCAAGGATGATCAATGGAAACAGGATGCACCTGAGCTCAATTTACAGTCTCATAGAAAAGGGTCTAAATACTGACGTAAATAAGGTATCTTTTTTATTTAAATGTGCTAACATTTCTTAAAAGCTGTTTTTGCATTGTGATTATGGGATAGTGTCTCTAGATTGATGAAGACATTACACCTTTCATTTTAGATTAAGGGTGTAATGTCACAAAATATGGAAAAAGTCAAAGGGTCTGAATAGTTTACGAATTTACTGTAGGTTTCGTTAACTATGATGTTACAGGGCTGGGTTCTTCTGACAGGTTTAATCCACTATGATGTTACAGGGCTGGGTTCTTCTGACAGGTTTAATCCACTATGATGTTACAGGGCTGGGTTCTTCTGACAGGTTTAATCCACTATGATGTTAGAGGGCTGGGTTGTTCTGACAGGTTTAATCCACTATGATGTTACAGGGCTGGGTTCTTCTGACAGGTTTAATCCACTATGATGTTACAGGGCTGGGTTCTTCTGACAGGTTTAATCCACTATGATGTTACAGGGCTGGGTTCTTCTGACAGGTTTAATCCACTATGATGTTACAGGGCTGGGTTCTTCTGACAGGTTTAATCCACTATGATGTTACAGGGCTGGGTTCTTCTGACAGGTTTAATCCACTATGATGTTACAGGGCTGGGTTCTTCTGACAGGTTTAATCCACTATGATGTTACAGGGCTGGGTTCTTCTGACAGGTTTAATCCACTATGATGTTACAGGGCTGGGTTCTTCTGACAGGTTTAATCCACTATGATGTTACAGGGCTGGGTTCTTCTGACAGGTTTAATCCACTATGATGTTACAGGGCTGGGTTCTTCTGACAGGTTTAATCCACTATGATGTTACAGGGCTGGGTTCTTCTGACAGGTTTAATCCACTATGATGTTACAGGGCTGGGTTCTTCTGACAGGTTTAATCCACTATGATGTTACAGGGCTGGGTTCTTCTGACAGGTTTAATCCACTATGATGTTACAGGGCTGGGTTCTTCTGACAGGTTTAATCCACTATGATGTTACAGGGCTGGGTTCTTCTGACAGGTTTAATCCACTATGATGTTACAGGGCTGGGTTCTTCTGACAGGTTTAATCCACTATGATGTTACAGGGCTGGGTTCTTCTGACAGGTTTAATCCACTATGATGTTACAGGGCTGGGTTCTTCTGACAGGTTTAATCCACTATGATGTTACAGGGCTGGGTTCTTCTGACAGGTTTAATCCACTATGATGTTACAGGGCTGGGTTCTTCTGACAGGTTTAATCCACTATAATGTTACAGGGTTGGGTTGTTCTGACAGGTTTAATCCACTATGATGTTACAGGGCTGGGTTGTTCTGACAGGTTTAATCCACTATGATGTTACAGGGCTGGGTTGTTCTGATAGGTTTAATCCACTATGATGTTACAGGGCTGGGTTGTTCTGATAGGTTTAATCCACTATGATGTTACAGGGATGGGTTCTTCTGACATGTTTAATCCACTATGATGTTACAGGGCTGGGTTCTTCTGACAGGTTTAATCCACTATGATGTTACAGGGCTGGGTTGTTCTGATATATTTAATCCACTATGATGTTACAGGGCTGGGTTGTTCTGATAGGTTTAATCCACTATGATGTTAGAGGGCTGGGTTTTTCAAGTTTTATGTGTTCTTGTTTTTAAAAATGGTTGAATTAATAAACTAAACTAAAAGCAGTAGAATTAGATTTAGCCCACTGCAGTAGAAGGTTACATTACTCTGTGTGGCCCTGATTTAGCCCACTGCAGTAGAAGGTTACAGACCTCTGTGTGGCCCTGATTTAGCCCACTGCAGTACAAGGTTACATACCTCTGTGTGGCCCTGATTTAGCCCACTGCAGTAGAAGGTCACAACTCTGTGTGGCCCTGATTTAGCCCACTGCAGTAGAAGGTCACAACTCTGTGTGGCCCTGATTTAGCCCACTGCAGTAGAAGGTCACATAACTCTGTGTGGCCCTGATTTAGCCCACTGCAGTAGAAGGTCACAGACCTCTGTGTGGCCCTGATTTAGCCCACTGCAGTAGAAGGTCACATAACTCTGGGTGGCCCTGATTTAGCCCACTGCAGTAGGAGGTTACATTACTCTGTGTGGCCCTGATTTAGCCCACTGCTGTAGAAGGTCACATAACTCTGGGTGGCCCTGATTTAGCCCACTGCAGTAGAAGGTCACAGACCTCTGTGTGGCCCTGATTTAGCCCACTGCAGTAGAAGGTCACAGACCTCTGTGTGGCCCTGATTTAGCCCACTGCAGTAGAAGGTCACATAACTCTGGGTGGCCCTGATTTAGCCCACTGCAGTAGGAGGTTACATTACTCTGTGTGGCCCTGATTTAGCCCACTGCAGTAGAAGGTCACATAACTCTGGGTGGCCCTGATTTAGCCCACTGCAGTAGAAGGTCACAGACCTCTGTGTGGCCCTGATTTAGCCCACTGCAGTAGGATGTTACATTACTCTGTGTGGCCCTGATTTAGCCCACTGCAGTAGAAGGTTACAGAACCACTGCAGTAGAAGGTTACAGAACTCTGTGTGGCCCTGATTTAGCCCACTGCAGTAGAAGGTTACAGAACCACTGCAGTAGAAGGTTACAGAACTCTGTGTGGCCCTGATTTAGCCCACTGCAATAGAAGGTTACAGAACCACTGCAGTAGAAGGTTACAGAACCACTGCAGTAGAAGGTTACAGAACCACTGCAGTAGAAGGTTACAGAACCACTGCAGTAGAAGGATAAAGAGGCAGTGCAGTAGAAGGTTACAGAACCACTGCAGTAGAAGGATAAAGAGGCAGTGCAGTAGAAGGTTACAGAACCACTGCAGTAGAAGGATAAAGAGGCAGTGCAGTAGAAGGTTACAGAACCACTGCAGTAGAAGGTTACAGAACCACTGCAGTAGAAGGTTACAGAACCACTGCAGTAGAAGGTTACAGAACCCCTGCAGTAGAAGGATAAAGAGGCAGTGCAGTAGAAGGATAAAGAGGCAGTGCAGTAGAAGGTTACAGAACCACTGCAGTAGAAGGATACAGAACCACTGCAGTAGAAGGATAAAGAGGCAGTGCAGTAAAAGGATAAAGAGGCAGTGCAGTAGAAGGTTACAGAACCACTGCAGTAGAAGGATAAAGAGGCAGTGCAGTAGAAGGTTACAGAACCACTGCAGTAGAAGGTTACAGAACCACTGCAGTAGAAGGTTACAGAACCACTGCAGTAGAGGGTTACAGAACCACTGCAGTAGAAGGTTACAGAACCACTGCAGTAGAGGGTTACAGAACCACTGCAGTAGAAGGATAAAGAGGCAGTGCAGTAGAAGGTTACAGAACCACTGCAGTAGAAGGTTACAGAACCACTGCAGTAGAAGGTTACAGAACCACTGCAGTAGAAGGTTACAGAACCACTGCAGTAGAAGGTTACAGAACCACTGCAGTAGAAGGTTACAGAACCACTGCAGTAGAAGGATAAAGAGGCAGTGCAGTAGAAGGTTACAGAACCACTGCAGTAGAGGGTTACAGAACCACTGCAGTAGAAGGTTACAGAACCACTGCAGTAGTGGGTTAAAGAAGCAGTGCCGTCCAAATTGTTCCCAGTGTTGTTTTAAGACATACAACACTGGGGCCTCCCGGGTGGCGCAGTGGTTAAGGGCGCTGTACTGCAGCGCCAGCTGTGCCATCAGAGTCCTGGGTTCGCGCCCAGGCTCTGTCGTAACCGGCCGCGACCGGGAGGTCCGTGGGGCGACGCACAATTGGCCTAGCGTCGCCCGGGTTAGGGAGGGCTTGGTCGGTAGGGGTGTCCTTGTCTCATCGTGCACCAGCGACTCCTGTGGCGGGCTGGGCGCAGTGTACGCTAGCCAAGGTGGCCAGGTGCACGGTGTTTCCTCCGGCGCATTGGTGCGGCTGGCTTCCGGGTTGGATGTGCGCTGTGTTAAAGAAGCAGCGGCTTGGTTGGTTGTGTATCGGAGGACGCATGACTTTCAACCTTCGTCTCTCCCGAGCCCGTACGGGAGTTGTAGCGATGAGACAAGATAGTAGCTACTACAACAATTGGATACTACGAAATTGGGGAGAAAAAGGGGTAAAATTAAATAAAAAAATAAAAAAAATAAAAAAAAGACATACAACACTCAGATTGTGAAAATAATGATAATACCTTTTTTTTGGGAAAGGGCTTTCTGAAATAAATGCCTGTAATTTCAGGCATGGAGTTTTTGGCCCCGGTCATGACATCACAATCTGATCTGGTTATTCTGACAAACGACCAGTCATATTCTATTTGAATATGCATCACAGGAGGCTGCTGAGGGGAGGATGGCTCATAATAATGGTCAGAGTGAATGTAATGGCATCAAACACATGGAAAACGTGTTTGATACCATACCAGTTATCCATACCAGTCATGAACACGAGCCTGTTCTCCCCAATTAATTAATGTCTCCTCTGATATGTCTCCACCTACTTTGAAGGGGTAAGCGGGTAGATTCTAAAGTCTAGGGTTCCTAAACTCAGTCCTGCCCCCCCCCCCCCTAGGTGCACACTTTGGTTGTTGAACTACACAGCTGATTCAAATAACCAACTCATCATCAAGCTGTGATTATCTGAATCAGCGGAGTAGTGCTGGGGGACAGAGCAAAAGGTCCACCCAAGGGGCCCCAGCACCGAGTTTGGGAAACCCAAGTCTGGACCATCCTATCTGCCAATCAGGGCTCTGTACATTACATTTGTATCAACACGGCCACATGATCAGACTGAGCATTTCAATGGCAAAATGAGGCTCGGGGAAATAAATGACCAAAATATATTTTATGTTATTTTCATGAAATAAACAGTGATTTATTAGCCGTACAATGATGATGATTTAAAAATACACTTTCAACAACTACATGGGCTTTAAGAGAAGAGATGGAATGAACCGGAACAAAGAGCTCCACCCTCTCTTTACAGGCAAGAATATGGACCAAATGTCCCCTCCTCTTGTGAAATGTGAAAGATGCTAACACCTGTGAAATGTGAGATGCTAACACCTGTGAAATGTGAGATGCTTACACCTGTGAAATGTGAAAGATGCTTACACCTGTGAAATGTGAAAGATGCCAACACCTGTGAAATGTGAAAGATGCTAACACCTCATCATGTACATTACCCAGTTATACACTCTGAACCTCAACATGTACATTACCCAGTTATACACTCTGAACCTCAACATGTACATTACCCAGTTATACACTCTGAACCTCAACATGTACAGTACCCAGTTATACACTCTGAACCTCAACATGTACATTACCCAGTTATACACTCTGGACCTCAACATGTACATTACCCAGTTATACACTCTGAACCTCAACATGTACATTACCCAGTTATACACTCTGAACCTCAACATGTACAGTACCCAGTTATACACTCTGGACCTCAACATGTACATTACCCAGTTATACACTCTGAACCTCAACATGTACATTACCCAGTTATACACTCTGGACCTCAACATGTACATTACCCAGTTATACACTCTGGACCTTGATATTCTATACATTACCCAGTCCTTTTAATTATTATTCTTAAGTTTTATTTTTACAGGAACAGTACACATTTATCAACATTTCTGTAAAGTTGATGGTTTTAGCCAGCTGGATCATTTTCGACCAGAGTCCCTGGGAAGGTTATTAAAAACAAATCCAATAACAATACAGACAATAAGCACAGACAGAGCAACATATAACCAGTAACACAGACAGAGCAACATATAACCAGTAACACAGACAGAGCAACATATAACCAGTAACACAGACAGAGCAACATATAACCAGTAACACAGACAGAGCAACATATAACCAGTAACACAGACAGAGCAACATATAACCAGTAACACAGACAGAGCAACATATAACCAGTAACACAGACAGAGCAACATATAACCAGTAACACAGACAGAGCAACATATAACCAGTAACACACAGACAGACAGAGACAGACAGACAGAGCAACATATGACCAGTAACACACAGACATAGACACAGACAGACAGAAAGCAACAACACAAACAGCAACCAAACAGCATGACAGAAAAAGAGCCAACACTGTATAGCAGACAGCATGGAAAGCAGGTCTACACAGCTGGGGATGGTGTTGACACACCTGACTGTCCGTTAGCCATGTCTTTAGGTTATTGGTGAAGGTACCGTAAACAGCAGCTCCATGTGTGTTCCAGACATGGGAAGCTCTCTCAGAGAAGACTGAAGGTTGAAGGTGTTTTTCCTTAAGGGAACTATACAGTCACTTCTCATCATGCAGATTAACATACAATGGTCAAGAATATGTAGATTATCCGGCCAGAAGAACAAATCCATGATCAGTATGTTCCAGCATCACACTGCTTCAGAAAGAGAACACCAAGTCTACATTGGTGAGAGATACAGAGGAGCATTCAGACTCCATGTAGCTACCACACTAGTGTCTGAACTTCTCCTGTGGGGATAAAGAACGTTTGTATCCAACCGCTACAGCAGCGTGTCAGACAGCTGTGTGTCGGGATGCGTCGTTGCTAGGAGACATGGACATCTGTCGGCCTGCGTTGTTGCTAGGAGACATGGACATCTGTCTGGTGAACTGGCTGAAACTGGCAGCCCTGCATCTCACCCGGGATTCCCCTCCCTCTCCGCCCGGGGGCTGGCCTAGGCCCTGAGAGAGGCCTAGGGGTAGAGTACGGAAGTGGGCCGTGTCGGGGTGACCCTGGCTGGGCAGGTCCTTGGAGGAGAAGAGGCTCTGGAGGAGGTGGAACTTCTCCTTCTCCTCCCGGAGGAACACATCCACCAGCAGAGTCTTCTCTCTCTTCAGCTGCTCACTGATGTTCTTCGGTACGTCTGGGATCACCCAGGCAACCAGCAGGCTCAGGAACATCACCAGGTTCTGATGGAGACAGCGTCATGGACGTCAGGGTGGAGGTTGAAGGAAGGATGTAGCACAAAGTGACAACAGAAGACTGGAGTTTGTTAAACTGGTTGGTGATGTACTGAATCATCTGATAAATGCTCCACTGTGACTAAAATACAACCACACTGCAACCACAGTGGTCCAACCACACTGCAACCACAGTGGTCCAACCACACTGATCATTGGTCCAACCACACTGATCATTGGTCCAACCACACTGCAACCACAATGGTCCAACCACACTGATCATTGGTCCAACCACACTGCAACCACAGTGGTCCAACCACACTGCAACCACAGTGGTCCAACCACACTGATCATTGGTCCAACCACACTGCAACCACAATGGTTCAACCACACTGATCATTGGTCCAACCACACTGCAACCAGTGGTCCAACCACACTGATCATTGGTCCAACCACACTGCAACCACAGTGGTCCAACCACACTGCAACACAAGTGGTCCAACCACACTACAACCACAGTGGTCCAACCACACTACAACCACAGTGGTCCAACCACACTGCAACCACAGTGGTCCAACCACACTGTAACCACAGTGGTCCAACCACACTGCAGCCAGTGGTCCAACCACACTGCAACCACAGTGGTCCAACAGCACTGCAACCACAGTGGTCCAACCACACTGCAACCACAGTGGTCCAACCACACTGATCATTGGTCCAACCACATTACAACCACAATGGTCCAACCACACTGATCATTGGTCCAACCACACTGCAACCACAGTTGTCCAACAACATTGATCATTGGTCCAACCACCTTGCAACCACAGTGGTCCAACAACACTACAACCACAGTGGTCCACATACACTGATCATTGGTCCAACCACACTACAACCACAGTGGTCCAACCACACTTCAAACACAGTGGTCCAACCACACTGATCATTGAACCAGGTAACTGTTCCAGAGTCAGTTTGATATTACATACAGTACCAGGTAACTGTTCCAGAGTCAGTTTGATATTACATACAGTACCAGTCAACAGTTTGGACAACCCTACTCATTCAAGTTTATTTATTTATTTTTACAATTTTCTACATTGTAGAATAATAGTGAAGACATCAAAACTATGAAATAACACATATGGGATCATGTAGTAACCAAAAAGTATTTCAGATTTTTCAAATAGCCACACTTGCCCTTGATGACAGCTTTGCACTCTGGCATTTTCTCAAACAGCTTCAGGAGGTAGTCACCTGGAATGCATTTCAATTAACAGGTGTTGTTAAAAGTTCATCTGTGGAACTTCTTTCCTTAATACGTTTGAGCCAATCAGTTGTGTTGTGACAAGGTAGGGGTGGTATACAGAAGATAGCCCTATTTGGTAAAAGACCAAGTCCATATTATGGCAAGAACAGCTCAAATAAGCAAAGAAAAAAGACAGTCCATCATTACTTTAAGACATGAAGGTCAGTCCATCATTACTTTAAGACATGAAGGTCAGTCCATCATTACTTTAAGACATGAAGGTCAGTCCATCATTACTTTAAGACATGAAGATCAGTCCATCATTACTTTAAGACATGAAGATCAGTCCATCATTACTTTAAGACATGAAGGTCAGTCCATCATTACTTTAAGACATGAAGGTCAGTCCATCATTACTTTAAGACATGAAGGTCAGTTAATCATTACTTTAAGACATGAAGATCAGTCCATCATTACTTCAAGACATGAAGGTCAGTCCATCATTACTTTAAGACATGAAGATCAGTTAATCCGGAAAATGTCAAGAACTTTGAAAGTTTCAAATGCAGTCGCAAAAACCATCAAGCTCTACGAAACTGGCTCTCATGAGGACCACCACAGGAAAGGAAGACACAAGAGTTACCTCTGCTGCAGAGGTTACCAGCCTCAGTTACCAGCCTCAGTTACCAGCCTCAGTTACCAGCCTCAGTTACCAGCCTCAGTTACCAGCCTCAGTTACCAGCCTCAGTTACCAGCCTCAGTTACCAGCCTCAGTTACCAGCCTCAGTTACCAGCCTCAGTTACCAGCCTCAGTTACCAGCCTCAGTTACCAGCCTCAGTTACCAGCCTCAGTTACCAGCCTCAGACTGCAGTCCAAATAAATGCTTCAGAGTTCAAGTAACAGACACATCTCAACATCATTCGTTCAGAGGAGACTGCGTGAATCAGGCCCTCATGGCTGCAAAAAAAACACTACTAAAGGACACCAATGAGAAGAAGAGACTTGATTGGGCCAAAACACATGAGCAATAGACATCAGACTGATTGAAATCTGTCCTTTGGTGTGATGAGTCCAGATTAGAGATTTTTGGTTCCAACGCCGTGTCTTTGGGAGACGCAGAGTAGGTGAACCAATGATCTCCGCATGTGTGGTTCCCTCCGTGAAGCATGGAGGAGGAGGTGTGATGGTGCTTTGCTGGTGATACGGTCAGTGATTGACTTAGAATTCAAGGCACACTTAACCAACATGGCTACCACAGCATTCTGCAACGATGCTCAATCCCATCTGGTTTGTGTTCAGTGGGACTATCATTTGTTTTTCAACAGGACAATGACCCAACACACCTCCAGGCTGTGTAAGGGCTATTTGACCAAGAAGGAGAGTGATCAGATGACCTGGCCTCCACAATCACCTGACCTCAACCCAATAGAGATGGTATGGGATGAGATGGACTGCAGAGTGAAGGAAAAGTAGCCAACAAGTGTTCAGCAAAAGTGGGAACTCCTTCAAGAATGTTGGAAAAGCATTCCAGGTGAAGTTGGTTGAGAGAACGCCAAGAGTTTGCAAAGCTGTCATCAAGGCAAAGGGTGGCTAGTAGGTGTCCAAACTTTTGACTGGTACTGTACATACAGAATATCTCCTGATACAATACTTGTTTAAATGTTCATAGGTGTCCCTGCTATTTGTGGTACTATACCTGGAACAGGATGACGAAGGCCAGTCTGGCAGCAAGGACAGCCCAGTAGGTTTTAGAGAACTGGTAGGCTTCAGCTGACCATGGAGGCTCTCTGTAGTCCTTATACCTGGGGGGTTGGGAGGGGGGGGGGGATTACTAGAGGTCTTGGAAAAGTTAGTGATCCCTCTAAGGCAGACAGCAGACGGACACCTCTACTCTCTAAACCAGTTACTAGATGTAACACATGACTAGCCAGACACACAATGCAACAGGAGATCAGAGCTGCTGGCCAGTGTTTCTCCTTCTGTAGTAATGAACACAGCCCGTAGACTAGGAGACAGACATGTTTCTCCCTCTGTAGTAATCTATACCCAAATTTGGTTTTGAATGGTCTGAGTATTTTAGGGTTAGGGTCAGACTGTAGTCTAGGGGGCAGAGCCATAATGGAGAAGGTCAGATTGTAGTCTAGGGGGCAGAGCCATAATGGAGAAGGTCAGATTGTAGTCTAGGGGGCAGAGCCATAATGGAGAAGGTCAGACTGTAGTCTAGGGGACAGAGCCATAATGGAGAAGGTCAGACTGTAGTCTAGGGGACAGAGTCATAATGGAGGTGGTCAGACTGTAGTCCAGGGGACAGAGTCATAATGAAGATGGTCAGACTGTAGTCTAGGGGACAGAGCCATAATGGAGGTGGTCAGACTATAGTCTAGGTGACAAAGTCAGAATGGAGGTGGTCAGGCTGTAGTCTAGGGGACAGAGTCATAATGGAGGTGGTCAGACTGTAGTCTACGGAACAGAGTCATAATGGAGGTGGTCAGACTGTCGGGTAAGTGCCCTCAGTACCCCTCTATACAACCATGTTATTAATGATGCCCCTCAGTAACCCTCTATCCTCTACACAACCATGTTAATGATACCCCTCTATACAACCATGTTATTAATTATGCATCTCAGTACCCCTCTATCAAACCATGTTATTAATGATGCCCCTCAGTACCCCTCTATACAACCATGTTATTAATGATGCCCCTCAGTGCCCCTCTATACAACCATGTTATTAATGATGCCCCTCAGTACCCCTCTATCCTCTATACAACCATGTTATTAATGATGCCCCTCACTACCCCTCTATCCTCTATCCAACCATGTTATTAATGATGCCCCTCAGGACCCCTCTATCCAACCATGTTATTAATGATTCCCCTCAGTACCCCTCTATCCTGTATCCAACCATGTTATATCCTCTATACAACCATGCTATTAATGATGCCCCTCAGAACCCCTCTATACAACCAATGTTATTAATGATGCCCCTCAGTACCCCTCTATCCTCTATCCAACCATGTTATTAATGATGCAACCCTGTGTACCCCTCTATCCTCTATCCAACCATGTTATTAATGATGCCCCTCAGTACCCCTCTATCCAACCATGTTATTAATGATGCCCCTCAGGACCCCTCTATCCAACCATGTTATTAATGATTCCCCTCAGTACCCCTCTATCCTCTATACAACCATGGTATTAATGATTCCCCTCAGTACCCCTCTATCCTCTATCCAACCATGTTATTAATGATTCCCCTCAGGACCCCTCTATCCTCTATCCAACCATGTTATTAATGATGCCCCTCACTACCCCTCTATCCTCTATCCAACCATGTTATTAATGATGCCCCTCAGGACCCCTCTGTCCAACCATGTTATTAATGATTCCCCTCAGTACCCCTCTATCCTCTATCCAACCATGCAGTTAATGATGCCCCTCAGGACCCCTCTATCCAACCATGTTATTAATGATTCCCCTCAGTACCCCTCTATCCAACCATGTTATATCCTCTATACAACCATTCTATTAATGATGCCCCTCAGTACCCCTCTATACAGCCATGTTATTAATGAGAACCATGGCAAGAGGACCGTGGCTAGAGAACCGTGGCTAGAGGACCGTGGCTAGAGGTCCGTGGCTAGAGGACCTCGGCTAGAGGACCTCGGCTAGAGGACCTCGGCTAGAGGACCTCGGCTAGAGAACCGTGGCTAGAGGACCGTGGCTAGAGGACCTCGGCTAGAGGACCTCGGCTAGAGGACCTCGGCTAGAGGACCGTGGCTAGAGGACCTCGGCTAGAGGACCTCGGCTAGAGGACCGTGGCTAGAGGACCGTGGCTAGAGGACCGTGGCTAGAGGACCGTGGCTAGAGGACCGTGGCTAGAGGACCTCGGCTAGAGAACCGTGGCTAGAGGACCGTGGCTAGAGGACCGTGGCTAGAGGACCGTGGCTAGAGGACCGTGGCTAGAGGACCTCGGCTAGAGGACCTCGGCTAGAGGACCGTGGCTAGAGGACCATAAAGCACAATAACAGCCAGTTTAATGTTTCTATTAGAAACTGGGTTTCTACTATGAAACAACTAGAGTCGCTAGAGATACTACGATACTACAGCAGGTCAGACAGACGGATGAAAACAGAGAAACTATTCTTGTCAGAATGGACATCAAAGCCAAGTTGAATTTCCTCTAAACGTTTGATTGGCTGTATTGAATTAGGAAAACATCATAGAGACAGACTGGTCCTGGTGTATGGCCATATACAGGCATGGAGCAGGAATGTGTGAGACTGGCTCCGATTCACCCAGCCACCCTACACTCTATCTGCCCTCAGGCCCCTGCCTCTCCCTGGGAGCCTCTCCCTGGGAGTCCCCCCTCACACACACACACACACACACACAGATCTGATTCCCTGAAAAAGACATCACCTCAATGATCCTCTGGCTGCCTCCATGTTTGGTTATCACAATACTGACCATGTCAAAAATAGAACAGACACACACTCATTCAATAATACAGAGCTCTCCAAAAGTATTGGGACAGTGATTTATTTGTTGTTATTTTGGCTCTGTACTCCAGCACTTTGGATTTTAAATGATACAATTACTACGAGGTCTAAGTGTAGATATTTCTATTTGTAATACTAAAGTTTAGTATTTGGTTCCATAAGCAATGAGTTTCGGCACCGGAGGAGATGGCTGCCGTTTTACGATCTCCTAACCAACTGTGCCATTGTGCGTGTTTTTTGCGTTATTTGTAACTTTATACCACATTATTTACCAAGTGAGTTTATCTATATTATTTGTAGCCGTCTATTTACCACCACAAACCGATGCTGCCACTAAGACCAATGAGCTAAATACGGCCATAAGCAAACAGGAAAACACTTATCCAGAGGGGGCGCACCTAGTGGCCGCGGACTTTAATGAAAGGAAACTTGAATCTGTTTTACCTCATTTCTATCAGCATGTTAAATGTGCAACCAGAGGGAAAGAAAACTCTGGACCACCTTTACTCCACACACACAGAGACGCATACAAAGCTCTCCCTCACCCTCCATTTGGCAAATCTGACCATAATTCCATCCTAATTCCTGCTTACAAGCAAAAACTAAAGCAGGAAGCACCAGCGACTCAGTCTATAAAAAAAGTAGTCAGATGAAGCAGATGCTAAACTACAGGACTGTTTTGCTAGCAGATTGAAATTTGTTCAGGGATTCTTCCGATGGCATTAAGGAGTACACCACATCAGTCACTGGCTTTATCAATAAGTGCATCGATGACGCCTTCCCCACAGTGACCATACGTACATACCCCAAACAGAAGCCATGGAGAACAGGCAACATCCACACTGAGCTAAAGGGTAGAGCTGCCGCTTTAAAGGGGCGTGACTCTAACCCGGAAGCTTATAATAAATCCTGCTATGTCCTCAGACTAACCATCGAACACCTTGTCAATACAGGACTATGATTGAATCGTACTACACCGGCTTCGATGCTCATCAGATATGGCAGGGCTTGCAAACTATTACAGACTACAAAGGGAAGCACAGCCGAGAGCTGCCCAGTGACACGAGCCTACCAGACAAGCTAAATTACTTCTATGCTCGGTTCGATGCAAGTAACACTGAAACACGTATGAGAGCATAAGCTGTTTGGGACGACTGTGTGATCACGCTCTCTGCAGCTGATGTGAGTAAGACCTGTAAACAGGTCAACATTCACAAGGCCGCAGGGCCAGACGGATTACCAGGACGTGTACTCTGAGCATGTGCTGACCAACTGGCAAGTGTCTTCATTGACTTTTTCAACCTGTCCCTGTGAGTCTAATAACAACATGTTTCAAGCAGACCACCATGGTCCCTGTGCCCAAGAACACTAAGGTAACCTGCCTAAATGACTACCGACCCGTAGCACTCACATCTGTAGCCATGAAGTGCTTTGAAAGGCTGGTCATGGCTCACATCAACACCATTATTCCAGGCACCCTAGACCCACTCCAATTTGCATACCACCCCGACAGATCCACAGATGATACAGTCTCTATTGCACTCCACACGGCCCTTTCCCACCTGGACAAAAGGAACACCTATGTGAGAATGCTATTCATTAACTACAGCTCAGCATTCAACACCATGATGCCCTCAAAGCTCATCACTAAGTTAAGGACTCTGGGACGAAACACCTCCCTCTGCAACTGGATCCTGGACTTCCTGACGGTCACTCCCAGGTGGTAAGGGTATGTAACAGCACATCTGCCACGCTGATCCTTAACACAGGGGCCTCTCAGGGGTACATGCTCAGTCCCCGCATGTACTCCCTCCCTGTTCACTCATGACTGCACGGCCAGGTACGAATTCAACACCATCGTTAAGTGTGCTTGTGACACACCAGCGGTAGGCTTGATCACCGACAACGACGAGACAGCCTATAGGGAGGAGGTCAGAGACCTGGCAGTGTGGTGCCAGGATAACAACCTCTTCCTCAATGTGATCAAGACTAAGGAGATGATTGTTGACTACAGGAAAAGGAGGACAGAGCACACCCCCATTTTCATCGCCGGGGCTGCAGTGGAGCAGGTTAAGAGCTTCAAGTTCCTTGGTTCCACATCACCAACTAACAAACATGGTCCAAGCACACCAAGACAGTTGTGAAGAGGGCACGACAAAACCTATTCCCAGTCAGGAGACTGAAAAGATTTGGCATGGGTCCTCAGATCCTCTAAAGGTTCTACCAGCTGCACCATCGAGAGCATCCTGACTGGTTGCATCACTGCCTGATATGGCAACTGCCTGGCCTCCGACCACAGGGCACTACAGAGGGTAGTGCGTACAGCCCAGTACATCCAGGACATCTATACCCGTCAGAGGAAGGACCTAAAAATTGTCAGACTCCAGCGCCAACTCTAGGTCCAAAAGGCTTGTTAACAGCTTCTACCCCCATAAGACTCATGAACAGCTAATCAAAGGGCTACCCATATTTTACGCTGCTGCTACTCTGTTAATTATCTGTGCATAGTCACTTTAACTCTACCTACATGTACATATTACCTCAATTACCTCGACTAACTGGTGCCCCCTTTGACTCTGTACCGGTATCCCCTGTATATAGTCGCCTCATTGACTCTGTACCGTAATACCCTGAATATAGCCTCCACATTGACTCTGTACCGGTACCCCCTGTATATAGCCTCCACATTGACTCTGTACCGTAATACCCTGAATATAGCCACATTGACTCTGTACCGGTAACCCCTGTATATAGCCTCCACATTGACTCTGTACCGTAATACCCTGAATATAGCCTCCACATTGACTCTGTACCGGTACCCCCTGTATATAGCCTCCACATTGACTCTGTACCGTAATACCCTGAATATAGCCTCCACATTGACTCTGTACCGGTACCCCCTGTATATAGCCTCCACATTGACTCTGTACCGTAACACCTTGTATTTAGCCTCCACATTGACTCTGTACCGGTACCCCCTGTATATAGCCTCCATATTGACTCTGTACCGGTACCCCCTGTAATAGCCTCCACATTGACTCTGTACCGGTACCCCCTGTATATAGCCTCCACATTGACTCTGTACCGGTACCCCCTGTATATAGCCTCCATATTGACTCTGTACCGGTACCCCCTGTATATAGCCTCCACATTGACTCTGTACCGGTACCCCCTGTATATAGCCTCCACATTGACTCTGTACCGTAACACCTTGTATTTAGCCTCCACATTGACTCTGTACCGGTACCCCCTGTATATAGCCTCCACATTGACTCTGTACCGGTACCCCCTGTATTTAGCCTCCATATTGACTCTGTACCGGTACCCCCTGTATATAGCCTCCATATTGACTCTGTACCGGTACCCCCTGTATATAGCCTCCATATTGACTCTGTACCGGTACCCCCTGTATATAGCCTCCACATTGACTCTGTACCGGTACCCCCTGTATTTTGCCTCCATATTGACTCTGTACCGGTACCCCCTGTATATAGCCTCCATATTGACTCTGTGCCGGTACCCCCTGTATATAGCCTCCATATTGACTCTGTACCGGTACCCCCTGTATATAGCCTCCATATTGACTCTGTGCCGGTACCCCCTGTATATAGCCTCCATATTGACTCTGTACCGGTACCCCCTGTATATAGCCTCCACATTGACTCTGTACCGGTACCCCCTGTATATAGCCTCCATATTGACTCTGTACCGGTACCCCCTGTATATAGCCTCCACATTGACTCTGTACCGGTACCCTCTGTATATAGCCTCCACATTGACTCTGTACCGTAACACCTTGTATTTAGCCTCCATATTGACTCTGTACCGGTACCCCCTGTATATAGCCTCCATATTGACTCTGTACCGGTACCCCCTGTATATAGCCTCCATATTGACTCTGTACCGGTACCCCCTGTATATAGCCTCCATATTGACTCTGTACCGGTACCCCCTGTATATAGCCTCCACATTGACTCTGTACCGGTACCCTCTGTATATAGCCTCCACATTGACTCTGTACCGTAACACCTTGTATTTAGCCTCCATATTGACTCTGTACCGGTACCCCCTGTATATAGCCTCCATATTGACTCTGTACCGGTACCCCCTGTATATAGCCTCCACATTGACTCTGTACCGGTACCCCCTGTATATAGCCTCCACATTGACTCTGTACCGGTACCCTCTGTATATAGCCTCCACATTGACTCTGTACCGGTACCCCCTGTATATAGCCTCCATATTGACTCTGTACCGGTACCCCCTGTATATAGCCTCCATATTGACTCTGTACCGGTACCCCCTGTATATAGCCTCCACATTGACTCTGTACCGGTACCCCCTGTATATAGCCTCCATATTGACTCTGTACCGGTACCCCCTGTATATAGCCTCCATATTGACTCTGTACCGGTACCCACTGTATCTAGCCTCCATATTGACTCTGTACCGGTACCCCCTGTATATAGCCTCCATATTGACTCTGTACCGGTACCCCCTGTATATAGCCTCCATATTGACTCTGTACCGGTACCCCCTGTATATAGCCTCCACACTGACTCTGTACCGGTACCCCCTGTATATAGCCTCCACGTTGACTCTGTACCGGTACCCCCTGTATATAGCCTCCACATTGACTCTGTACCGGTACCCCCTGTATATAGCCTCCACACTGACTCTGTACCGGTACCCCCTGTATTTAGCCTCCATATTGACTCTGTACCGGTACCCCCTGTATATAGCCTCCATATTGACTCTGTACCGGTACCCCCTGTATATAGCCTCCACGTTGACTCTGTACCGGTACCCCCTGTATATAGCCTCCACATTGACTCTGTACCGGTACCCCCTGTATATAGCCTCCACATTGACTCTGTACCGGTACCCCCTGTATATAGCCTCCATATTGACTCTGTACCGGTAACCCCTGTATATAGCCTCCATATTGACTCTGTACCGTAATACCCTGAATATAGCCTCCACATTGACTCTGTACCGGTACCCCCTGTATATAGCCTCCATATTGACTCTGTACCGGTACCCCCTGTATATAGCCTCCATATTGACTCTGTACCGGTACCCCCTGTATATAGCCTCCATATTGACTCTGTACCGGTACCCCCTGTATATAGCCTCCATATTGACTCTGTACCGGTACCCCCTGTATATAGCCTCCATATTGACTCTGTACCGGTACCCCCTGTATATAGCCTCCACACTGACTCTGTACCGGTACCCCCTGTATATAGCCTCCACATTGACTCTGTACCGGTACCCCCTGTATATAGCCTCCACATTGACTCTGTACCGTAACACCCTGTATATAGCCTCCATATTGACTCTGTACCGGTACCCCCTGTATATAGCCTCCATATTGACTCTGTACTGGTACCCCCTGTATATAGCCTCCATATTGACTCTGTACCGGTACCCCCTGTATATAGCCTCCATATTGACTCTGTACCGGTACCCCCTGTATATAGCCTCCACATTGACTCTGTACCGTAATACCCTGTATATAGCCTCCACATTGACTCTGTACCGGTACCCCCTGTATATAGCCTCCATATTGACTCTGTACCGGTACCCCCTGTATATAGCCTCCATATTGACTCTGTACCGGTACCCCCTGTATTTTGCCTCGCTTGTTATTTTACTGCTGGGTTACTGCTTACGTTTATTATTTTTTACTGAACACTTATTTTTCTTAAAACTTCTTAAAACATTGTTGGTTAAGGGCTTGTCAGTAAGCGTTTCACTGTGAGGTCTATTACACCTGTTGTATTCAGCACATGACAACTATAATTTGATTACATGAAACTTATGATTCTACAAACTTGTTGGATGCATTCGCTGTTTGTTTTGGTTGCGTTTCAGATTATTTTGTGTCCAATAGAAATGAATGGTAAATAAAGATGAATCAGAAAGTTAGACGTACAAATATCATACACCCCAAAAATGCTAACCTCCCCTGTTACTGCAATGGTGAGAGGTTAGCATGTCTTGGAGGTATGATATGCTAACCTCCCCTGTTATTGTAATGGTGAGAGGTTAGCATGTCTTGGGGGTATGATATAACATGCTAACCTCCCCTGTTACTGTAATGGTGAGAGGTTAGCATGTCTTGGCGGTATGATATGCTAACCTCCCCTGTTACTGCAATGGTGAGAGGTTAGCATGTCTTGGAGGTATGATATAAAATGCTAACCTCCCCTGTTATTGTAATGGTGAGAGGTTAGCATGTCTTGGAGGTATGATATGCTAACCTCCCCTGTTACTGCAATGGTGAGAGGTTAGCATGTCTTGGAGGTATGATATAAAATGCTAACCTCCCCTGTTATTGTAATGGTGAGAGGTTAGCATGTCTTGGAGGTATGATATAAAATGCTAACCTCCCCTGATATTGTATTGGTGAGAGGTTAGCATGTCTTGGAGGTATGATATAAAATGCTAACCTCCCCTGTTATTGTATTGGTGAGAGGTTAGCATGTCTTGGGGGTATGATATAAAATGCTAACCTCCCTTGTTACTGTAATGGTGAGAGGTTAGCATGTCTTGGAGGTATGATATGCTTACCTCCCCTGTTATTGTAATGGTGCGAGGTTAGCATGTCTTGGAGGTATGATCTTTGTGTCTTTCTCACTCGTAATTATTCACGATTCATTCAGGATTATCCGTAGCCATGGTAACATCCACATTAATGTAGAAGTGCTTAGAAACATATCTAACCACGCTCTAACCACTAGGCTACCCTGCCGCCCCGCATACAACAAAAGCAAACAGCAAATGCATCCAACAAGTTTGTAAAGTCACAAGCTTGATGTAGTCATTGCGTGCTAGGAATATGGGACTGAATACTAAACGTTTGACTACTTTAACACACAAGTGAATTTGTCCTAATACTTTGTCTGTCATTTCTAAAACGGCTCCCCTTATGTGGATGAAATACCCTCAAATTAAATCTGACAGTCTGCACTTTAACCTCATAGTCACTGTATCATTTCCAATCCATAGTGCTGGAGTACAGAGCCAAAACAACCAAAATGGGTCACTGTCTCAATACTGTTGGAGATCACTGTATTTCCTCTAGATGAGTGCGTGACAGTACCAGAGGAAGTTGGACTGATTTCCACTAGTATCTCTGGGGAACAGGGCTCAAATCTGCAAAAAAAACAAGGGTCAGCCCATTCCCACCCCTCCCTCCCTCACACACACATGCACACACACGCAGCCAATTTCCGAGTGAGCCCCTTTGCCAGAAAACGTGGTGCACGCCTGATATCATTCCCCCGCTGATAAAGCCCCCAGCTTCTCTAGTTCCCAGTATGTGGCCCTGTGTGGCTCAGTTGGTAGAGCATGTTGTTCCCCCAGCTTCTCTAGTTCCCAGTATGTGGTCCTGTGTGGCCCAGTTGATAGAGCATGATGCTCCCCCAGCTTCTCTAGTTCCCAGTATGTGGTCCTGTGTGGCTCAGTTGGTCGAGCATGATGCTCCCCCAGCTTCTCTAGTTCCCAGTATGTGGTCCTGTGTGGTCCAGTTGGTAGAGCATGTTGCTCCCCCAGCTTCTCTAGTTCCCAGTATGTGGTCCTGTGTGGCTCAGTTGGTAGAGCATGATGCTCCAGGGCTGAGGGTTTAACTCCTGCTGGGGCCACCCAGACCAAAAGATAGGTCTGCACTACTTAAAGTCGCTTTGGATAGAAGTGTCTGCTAAATGGCAGAGGGTGAACGGACAAGACATGATAATTAAGTGCCTTTGAACAGGGTATGGTAGTAGGTTCCAGGCGAACCGGTTTGTGTCCAGAACTGCAACACTGCTGGGTTTTTCACGCTCAACAGTTTCCTGTGTGTATCAAGAATGGTCTACCACCCAAAGGACATCCAGCCAACATGATACAACAGTGGGAAGCATTGGAGTCGACATGGGCCAGCATCCCTGTGGAACGCTTTCAACACCTTGTAGTCCACGCCCGACGAATTGAGGCTGTTCTGAGGGCTAAAGGGGAGGAGCAACTCAATATGAGGAAGGTGTTCTTAATGTTTTGTCCACTCAGTTCACCCCCCGGGAAGATGGCATCTCTCCCTCCATCCACCCCTGTCCCCACCCGGCCCACCCCCCAGGAAGATGGCATCTCTCCCTCCATCCGCCCCTGTCCCCACCTGGCCCACCCCCCAGGAAGATGGCATCTCTCCCTCCATCCACCGCTGTCCCCATCTGGCCCACCCCCCAGAAAGATGACATCTCTCCCTCCATCTGCTCCCTCCATCTGCCCTGTCCCAACCCGGCCCACCCCCCAGGAAGATGGCATCTCTCCCTCCATCTGCCCTGTCCCCACCCGGCCCACCCCCCAGGAAGATGGCATCTTTCCCTCCATCCGCCCCTGTCCCCACCTGGCCCACCCCCCAGGAAGATGGCATCTCTCCCTCCATCCACCGCTGTCCCCATCCGGCCCACCCCCCAGAAAGATGACATCTCTCCCTCCATCCACCCCTGTCCCCACCCAGCCCACCCCCCAGGAAGATGGCATCTCTCCCTCCATCCATCCCTGTCCCCACCCGGCCCACCCCCCAGGAAGATGGCATCTCTCCCTCCATCCATCCCTGTCCACACCCGGCCCACCCCCCAGGAAGATGGCATCTCTCCCTCCATCCATCCCTGTCTCCAACCGACACACCCCCCAGGAAGACAATGATCTGTCCTTACTGAATAGTCTCTCTTTCTTGAATAAAACGTTTCATTCATGACACAAATATAGTGTTTTCTGGGAATGGCTCATTCATTAGTCATGCTTTAACACTGGAGGGACATTCCTATAGTCTTAAAGTGGCGTGTGTTTTAAACAGACCGTCTCTACAGTACTGTTACGTAACAGAATCCCCAACAGACCTGGAGGGTCCCAGTCAGACAGACAGTAACACCCTCTGTGTTGGGTTAGAAGGATTTTAACACCAACAGGGCTGTAGGGTTCTGCCTCTACAGTTATGTAACAGAGTTCCTAACAGACCTGCAGGGTTAGGGTTATGCCATTTAGCTAATGATTTAAAGCCAGAGAGTTGGAACATTGCTGTAGGACAGACACTGTTAACTGGACCAACAACACTGATGACTAGAGAGAGGGGTGGCAGGAGAGAGAGGGGTAGCAGGAGAGAGAGGGGTAGCAGGAGAGAGAGGTAACAGACTGATTGATAGCTTGGGAACACCATGGATCCTCAAGCACCAGACTATAATGTCAGTCCAACCTGTTACGTTACCCAACGAGAAAAGCTAAAATTGTCCCTCAAACAGAAGGGGGAACTAACAAAGAGCCAATGACAACAACCAAAACGAATCAGGTGGGGTTTTAGGAGGGGTTATGAAAGACACTCAAGGGGCTGTCCAATAGCAACAACAACTGGAACCTACAAGATACCCACCATGAGATACACTAAATTTGCCCACTTAGAGGCCAACAAAAGAAAAACCCACACCAAACTTAGAGAGGAAGAAAACCAAAATCTCTCAAGACAACTAAAGTTGTTGACCCTCCACATCTCTCAAGACAACTAAAGGAGTTGACCCTCCACATCTATCAAGACAACTAAAGTTGTTGACCCTCCACATCTATCAAGACAACTAAAGGAGATGACCCTCCACATCTATCAAGACAACTAAAGTTGTTGACCCTCCACATCTCTCAAGACAACTAAAGGAGTTGACCCTCCACATCTCTCAAGACAACTAAAGGAGTTGACCCTCCACATCTATCAAGACAACTAAAGTTGTTGACCCTCCACATCTATCAAGACAACTAAAGGAGATGACCCTCCACATCTATCAAGACAACTAAAGGAGATGACCCTCCACATCTATCAAGACAACTAAAGGAGATGACCCTCCACATCTATCAAGACAACTAAAGGAGATGACCCTCCACATCTATCAAGACAACTGGGGCGCTGGGCCAGCCACTCGTTAAACATCACAGGTAAAACACATAGACTAACGCGGTGACACCAATCGGTGCGCCCACCGTACTAACGAGGTGACACCAATCGGTGCGCCCACCGTACTAACGAGGTGACACCAATCGGTGCGCCCACCGTACTAACGAGGTGACACCAATCGGTGCGCTCACCGTACTAACGAGATGACACCAATCGGTGCGCCCACCGTACTAACGAGGTGACACCAATCGGGGCCCACTGTACTAACGTACTAACGAGGTGACACCAATCGGGGCCCACCGTACTGACGTACTAACGAGGTGACACCAATCGGGGCCCACTGTACTAACGTGCTAACGTCCAAACCTTGAGAAATAAATGGAAAACAGTCCTCTGACTACCAGCGCTCCTGCACGGAGGCTTCAATGAAAGGAGAGACAACAGTGTGTGTATGTGGCACTAACCTGCAGACGGTGGTCTCAGAGAGGTATGAGGAGGTGGGGGCGTTGCCGAGTCTGAAGTTGGACACGTTGAAGTGAGAGAGGGTGTGGTCTATGAAGCCGTGCATGGTGCCTGTCTGACTGTACATGTACTGGTACACCAGCCTGGGAATGAAGTCTGAGGTAAATGAGATCACGAACGCCTGACAGGGAGAGAGAGCACAATAAAGGGAGACTGTGAGGTTGACATTTAGGAGCTTTTTCTACTCACCTAGAATCAGACTAACTCATTGATACCATTTTTATGTCTCAGCATGATCGCAAAACTGTATCTGTTGTGATCTCTATACCATAATGAGACAGACACGTTGTGATCTCTATACCATAATGAGACAGACACGTTGCAATCTCTACACCATAATGAGACAGACACGTTGTGATCTCTATACCATAATGAGACAGACACGTTGTGATCTCTATACCATAATGAGACAGACACGTTGTGATCTCTATACCATAATGAGACAGACACGTTGTAATCTCTATACCATAATGAGACAGACACGTTGTGATCTCTATACCATAATGAGACAGACACGTGGTGATCTCTATACCATAATGAGACAGACACGTTGTGATCTCTATACCATAATGAGACAGACACGTTGTAATCTCTATACATCGTTACGCGACTTTAACTAGGTAAGTTAACTAGGTATAACGGCCTACCCTGGCCAAACCCTAACGACACTGGGCTAATTGTCCTATGGGACTCCCAATCACGGCCGCTTGTGATACAACCTGGAATCGAACCAGGATCTGTAGTGACGCCTCTAGCACTGAGATGCAGTTCTTTAGACCGCTGTGCCACTCGCGAGCCTCGGGACAGAATGAGGGAGTGGATATAAAATATTTATAAAATATTGATTACTATGTATAGCTTTGTAAGACTATAAATGACCAAACACCCAGCTTTGGAGTAGTTAGATGGTCCATTTCCCTGCTTTTGAGAGGAGACTTCCAGCAATTGTGCTAAGCTAACGAGATGCTAACTTCAATGACCTCCAAACTGCATGCAGAGGAATAAAAATGGTATCCATGAGTTCATAGGACTCTGGGTAAGTAGAAAAACGATGAGATCTCGCAGTATCCCTTTTAGGTAGCCTGTCAGCATGTTGCCTGTTTGACATGTTGCCTGTTTAGCATTTAGCCTGTATACTGTGAGCTTTTAAGCCTGTTAGCATGTAGCCTGTTAGCAGGCTAGCTTCTTAGCCTGTCGCTTGTTAGCATGTAGCCTGTTAGCCTGAAAGAATGTAGCCTGCTAGCCATGTTAGTGGCAGCATCATCGCTACAGAGCCACAAATAGCCAACCCAGTCATTAACACCTCTCTATTAAAAAGCCTGGAATAACATCACCATGACAACCTCCACACCACTCTTACATCATTACCATGACAACTTCCACACAACTGTAACATGTTTACAGTGACAGTTACATCATCTCCATGACAACCTCGGTCATAATGAAAACTAACTCCAGAGAATCCAGATGGGTTCTGTCAGGGGTCGTGTGTGTGCGTATATATATAGCCTGCTAGCATGTATCCTGATAGCATTTAAGCCTGTTAGCATGTAGCCTGTCAGCCGTGTTAGTCTCCCTGGGAACCACCTACACACACGCTCACAGGCCACATGCTAACAGGTTTAAACGCTATCAAGATACATGCTAACAGGCTATATACACACACATACATGTGTGTGTGTGGTGTGTGGAGGTGGTTCCCAGGGAGAAGCTGGTCCCTGAAGGCAGATAGTGTCTTATGGTCTCTCCCTGATATGATCATATAAATCTGCTCTATATTAAACTGCCAGGGCTTACAGCCGTGAGATCACACACTGTTGTTTTAAGGTTTACAGAGGCAAAACAATCCGCATGAAACAAAGCCAACATTATTATTGAATATCACTCCAGTCTCCATTACTACACATTATCTCATCACGTCAAACAGAGAGTGATATTAGAGGAACATTATCTCATCACGTCAAACAGAGACATTACAGAGGACATTATCTCATCACATCAAACAGAGAGACATATTACAGAGGACATTATCTCATGTAGCACTAAATATTTGGGGGATTATCTGGTTGATCCATTTACAGGATGATTTGAGGATGATGTCTGGCTGGATCAGGATCTAGGATGAGCAACACCCTAAAAGGGTCTGAAAAGCAGCCGGTTATCTCTGGTCCCGTGCGGTCACTGAGCTTTAAGAGAGATATTAAGTTCTAAGAGCCTAGTGAACCTTCTGTGAGGCTGCAGAATGTTCCCCAGGCTGCAGAATGTTCCCCTGGCTGCAGAATGTTGACATGGCTGCAGAATGTTGACATGGCTGCAGAATGTTGACATGGCTGCAGAATGTTGACATGGCTGCAGAATGTTGACATGGCTGCAGACTGTTGACATGGCTGCAGACTGTTCCCCTGGCTGCAGAATGTTCCCCTGGCTGCAGAATGTTCCCCAGGCTGCAGAATGTTGACATGGCTGCAGAATGTTGACATGGCTGCAGAATGTTGACATGGCTGCAGAATGTTGACATGGCTGCAGAATGTTGACATGGCTGCAGAATGTTCCCCAGGCTGCAGAATGTTGACATGGCTGCAGAATGTTGACATGGCTGCAGAATGTTGACATGGCTGCAGAATGTTGACATGGCTGCAGAATGTTGACATGGCTGCAGAATGTTGACATGGCTGCAGACTGTTCCCCAGGCTGCAGAATGTTGACATGGCTGCAGAATGTTGACATGGCTGCAGAATGTTGACATGGCTGCAGAATGTTGACATGGCTGCAGAATGTTGACATGGCTGCAGAATGTTGACATGGCTGCAGAATGTTCCCCAGGCTGCAGAATGTTCCCCTGGCTGCAGAATGTTCCCCTGGCTGCAGAATGTTCCCCTGGCTGCAGAATGTTCCCCTGGCTGCAGAATGTTCCCCTGGCTGCAGAATGTTGACATGGCTGCAGAATGTTGACATGGCTGCAGAATGTTGACATGGCTGCAGAATGTTGACATGGCTGCAGAATCGTGGCTGAATGTCAACATGGATAACATTCAGCTAGCGGGATATACGCTGCACCGGCTAGATAGAACAGCACACTCCAGGTAAGATGAGGGGGAGAGATCTGTGTACATTTGTAAACAACAGCTGGTGCACAAAATCTAAAGAAATCTCTAGATTTTGCTCGCCTGAATTAGAGTATCTCATGATAAGCTGTAGACCACACAATTTGCCAAGAGAGTTTTCATCTAGATTTTTTGAGACTGTTTATTTTCCACCACAGGTGGAAGCTGGCACTAAGACTGCAATCAGTCAGTAATAGAAGGAAATAAGCAAACAGGAAAACGCCCACCCAGAGGTGTCACTCCTAGCGGCAGGGGACTTTAATGCAGGAAAACTGAAATCAGTCTTACCTAAATTCTATCAGCATGTTAAATGTGCAACCAGAGGGGGAAAAAAAAAAAACTCTAAACCACCTTTACACCACACACAGACGCATACAAAGTTCTCCCTCGCCACCCATTTGGCAAATCTGACCCTAATTCCATCCTCCTGATTCATGCTTACAAACAAAAACTAAAGCAGGAAGCTCCAGTGACTCTGTCAATAAAGAAGATGATGCAGATACTAAGCCACGGGACTGTTTGTCACAGACTGGAATATGTTTCCTGATTCCTCCAGTGGAATTGAGGAGTACACCACATCAGTCACTGGCTTCATCAATAAGTGCATCAATGACGTCCTCCCCACTGTACGTACATAACCCAACCAGAAACCATGGATTACAGGCAACATCTGCACTGAGCTAAAGGGAAGAGCTGCCGCCTTCAAGGAGCGTGACTCTAACCAGGACGCTTATGAGAAATCCCGCTACGCCCTCAGACGAACCATCAAACAGGCAAAGCGTCAATACAGGACTATGATTGAATCGTACTACACCGGCTTCGATGCTCGTCAGATGTGGCAGGGCTTGCAAACTATTACAGAGCACAAAGGGAAGAACAGCCGTGAGCTGCCCAGTAACACAAACCTACCAGACGTGCTAAATCACTTCTATGCTCACTTCGGGGCAAGCAACACTGATGCATGCATGAGAGCATCAGCTGTTCTGGACGACTGTGTGATCACGCTCTCCGTAGCTGACGTGAGTAAGACCTTTATTAAAACCGGTCAACATTCACAAGGCAGCTGGGCCAAACGGATTATCATTGAGGGGGCTCCGGGCATGTGCTGACCAATTGGCAGGTGTCTTCACTGACATTTTCAACACGTCCCTGATTGAGTCTGTAATACCAACATGTTTCAAGCTTGTGCCCAAGAACACTAAGGTAACCTGCCTAAATGACTACATACCCGCAGCACTCACGTCCGTAGCCATGAAGTACTTTGAAAGGCTGGTCATGGCTCACATCAACACCATTATCCCAGGAATCCTAGCCCACTCCAATTTGCATATCACTCAAACAGATACACAGATGATGCAATCTCTATTGCACTCCACACTGCCCTTCCCCACCTGGACAAAAGGAACACCTACGTGAGAATGCTATTCATTGACTACAGTTCAGCGTTCAACACCATAGTGCCATTACTATTATTTGACCATGATGGTAATTTATGAACATTTGAACATCTTGACCATGTTCTATTATAATCTCCACCCGGCACAGCCAGAAGAGGACTGGCCACCCCACATAGCCTGGTTCCTCTCTAGGTTTCTTCCTAGGATTTGGCCTTTATAGGGAGTTTTTCCTAGCCACCGTGCTTCTACACCTTGCTGTTTGGGGTTTTAGGCTGCGTTTCTGTACAGCACTTTGATATATCCGCTGATGTAAGAAGGGCTATATAAATAAATTTGATCAAAGCTCATCACTAAGCTAAGGACTCTGGGACTAAACACCCAGGACCCTCTGCAACTGGATCCTGGACTTCCTGACGGGCCGCCCCAGGTGGTAAGGGTAGGTAACAACACACAAGGCATGACTCCAACACCATCATTAAGTTGCAGATGACAAGCCTGATCACTGACAATGACGAGACAACCTATAGGGCAGAGGTCAGAGACCTGGCAGGGTGGTGCCAGACTAACAACGTATCCCTCAAAGCAATCAAGACAAAGGAGATGATTGTAGACTACAGGAAAAGGCGGGCCGAACACGCCCCCATTCTCATTGACGGGGCTGTAGTGGAGCAGGTTGAGAGCTTCAAGTTCCTTGGTGTCCACATAACCAACAAACTAGAATGGTCCAAACAAATCAAGACAGTCGTGAATATGGCAGGCACAACAAAGCCTATTCCCCCTCAGGAAAATACAAAGATTTGGCATGGGTCCTCAGATTAAGACCACACTCAATGAGCTGTATAAGGCCATAAGCAAACAAGAAAATTCTCATCCAGAGGTGGCGCTCCTAGTACCCGGAGACTTTAATGCAGGAAAACTGAAATCCATCTTATGTAATTTCTACCAGCATGTCACGTACAACTAGAGCTGAAAAAACTGAATCACATTTACTCCACACACAGAGACACATACAAGGCTCTCCCTCCATTTGGCAAATCTGACCATAACTCTATCCTCCTGATTCCTGCGTACTCAAACAGGAAGTACCAGTGATGTGCTCTATAAGGAAGTGGTCCGATGAAGCGGATGCTAAGGTACAGGACTGTTTAGCTAGCAGAGAATATGTTACGGGATTCATCCGGATTCATTAACAACAACAACGTTTTCACCACAGCGACCGTACGTAGACATCCCAACCAGAAGCCATGGATTACAGGCAACATCCGTACTGAGCTAAAGGCTAGAGCTGCCGCTTTCAAGGAGGGGGACACGTATCCGGACGCTTATCAGAAATCCCGCTACGATGCAAGCAACACTGAACCATGCATGACGACACCAGTTGTTTCGGACGACTGTGTGATCACGCTCTCCGTAGCTGACGTGAGTAAGACCTTTAAACAGGTTAACATTCACAAGGACACATGTTCATGCCACACACACAACTGCTGTTACCAGACTCTTACAATACTGCTCAGTTTATACACTTGCCCTCCAACCCACCCTTCCCCAATACACATACAAATATTGGACTACAAATTGTGCCTTCGTGTATTATACTGATGCTAACATGTTAATTCTACTGAGACATTTACTTAGTTTCTATTGTTATTGTTTATTAGTTCTTATTGTTGTTGCATTGTCTAGAAGGAAACTGCAAGTAAGCATTTAGTTGGACGATGTATCCCATGTGTATCCCATACATACGACTCATAAAACATGAATCTCTATGGGCTGGCTGGCAAGCCAACATGTCTGCAGACGATAATACCAAAGACAATATCAGCATGTATCGTATCTAGTTGTAAAATCGCCTAAACAAACTGCCCTATCAATTTAGGAGTCTACAATCTCACCATATCCAACCTGCAGATTGAAGCAGAGTGGAGTCTGACATTGGAAACGGCACCATGCAATGCACCTGGACTGAAGAGGCAGACAAATAGGAGACATTGTGGTGGGCTCTCCTCTTAGAATGACACATTTCTCCAGGTAGGAACATCAAACATATCATCACCCCATTGGAGAGAAGAGTTATGACATCAGTCACTATTAGACGTTTAGACGTTTTCACCATCTAAAAGTCATATTCCTATTAACTTCCAGTGTAGTGACTGACTATCACAGTGCTACTTCATATTAACTTCCAGTGTAGTGACTGACTATCAGAGGGCTACTTCATATTAACTTCCAGTGTAGTGACTGACTATCACAGTGCTACTTCATATTAACTTCCAGTGTAGTGACTGACTATCAGAGGGCTACTTCATATTAACTTCCAGTGTAGTGACTGACTATCACAGTGCTACTTCATATTAACTTCCAGTGTAGTGACTGACTATCACAGTGCTACTTCATATTAACTTCCAGTGTAGTGACTGACTATCAGAGGGCTACTTCATATTAACTTCCAGTGTAGTGACTGACTATCAGAGGGCTACTTCATATTAACTTCCAGTGTAGTGACTGACTATCAGAGGGCTACTTCATATTAACTTCCAGTGTAGTGACTGACTATCACAGTGCTACTTCATATTAACTTCCAGTGTAGTGACTGACTATCACAGTGCTACTTCATTTCGGACAGGTTTCTGCCTGCTTGAACGGCAATAGCTCAGATACACATGAAAACATTAAATAACCCCGGGAAATGACAGAACATCACTAAGAGATGCAGAAAAACAATATAACATTAAAAATGGGTGAATATTATCTTTATTGCATCAGGGTGCAAAAATACACTGTGTTTTTAGAATGAGTGTGTGCGCTCCAATGTTAACACTTACATTTATAATGACAGAGAACTTTCCCATTCCACTCAGGATGTTGTACCAGATTCCTACAGAGAGAGAGAACAGAGTTGTGAGAGAAGAGTGGAGGTGTATGGATCTGTGTGTGGATCTGTGTGTGGACATGCGTCTTTGCGTGCAAGCGTGTGTGTTACCGATGTCTTTGGCTTGGACAGCGTCCGGTCGTCGCAGCTCGGTGACAAACTTCTTGGCATCGAGGCGGATCTCAATCACGTTGTTGAGAAGAGCGAAGAGAGGAGCCAGAGGGAACGACGCGACAAACAGAGAAACAAAACCAAACTGGATAACTGGGGAGAGAACACACACAGAGTGGTAGAGAGGAACAACATGAGGAAGTGTATGGAACAAGTCATTATCTTATCTGGTAGTCCTCTACAACACACCAACAAACAGCTGGAGGGCAGGGGATCAACACAGAGTTCAGGACCTAGCAGGGGACCCACCCCGAGTTCAGGACCTAGCAGGGGACCCACCCCGAGTTCAGGACCTAGCAGGGGACCCACCCCGAGTTCAGGACCTAGCAGGGGACCCACCCCGAGTTCAGGACCTAGCAGGGGACCCACCCCGAGTTCAGGACCTAGCAGGGGACCCACCCCGAGTTCAGGACCTAGCAGGGGACCCACCCCGAGTTCAGGACCTAGCAGGGGACCCACCCCGAGTTCAGGACCTAGCAGGGGACCCACCCCGAGTTCAGGACCTAGCAGGGGACCCACCCCGAGTTCAGGACCTAGCAGGGGACCCACCCCGAGTTCAGGACCTAGCAGGGGACCCACCCCGAGTTCAGGACCTAGCAGGGGACCCACCCCGAGTTCAGGACCTAGCAGGGGACCCACCCCGAGTTCAGGACCTAGCAGGGGACCCACCCCGAGTTCAGGACCTAGCAGGGGACCCACCCCGAGTTCAGGACCTAGCAGGGGACCCACCCCGAGTTCAGGACCTAGCAGGGGACCCACCCCGAGTTCAGGACCTAGCAGGGGACCCACCCCGAGTTCAGGACCTAGCAGGGGACCCACCCCGAGTTCAGGACCTAGCAGGGGACCCACCCCGAGTTCAGGACCTAGCAGGGGACCCACCCCGAGTTCAGGACCTAGCAGGGGACCCACCCCGAGTTCAGGACCTAGCAGGGGACCCACCCCGAGTTCAGGACCTAGCAGGGGACCCACCCCGAGTTCAGGACCTAGCAGGGGACCCACCCCGAGTTCAGGACCTAGCAGGGGACCCACCCCGAGTTCAGGACCTAGCAGGGGACCCACCCCGAGTTCAGGACCTAGCAGGGGACCCACCCCGAGTTCAGGACCTAGCAGGGGACCCACCCCGAGTTCAGGACCTAGCAGGGGACCCACCCCGAGTTCAGGACCTAGCAGGGGACCCACCCCGAGTTCAGGACCTAGCAGGGGACCCACCCCGAGTTCAGGACCTAGCAGGGGACCCACCCCTGGACCTAGAAGATGCTTAATGTGAGTCTGGAAGGAGTTTACAGTCTAACCAGACACCTAGGTATTTGTAATTGTCCACATATTCTAAGTCAGAACAGTCCAGAGTAGTGATACTGGCAGGTGCGGGCAGCAATCGGTCGAAGAGCATGCATTTAGTTTTACTTGCATTTAAGAGCAGTTGGAGGCCACAGAATGAGAGATGTATGGCATTGAAGCTCGTCTGGAGGTTAGTTAACACAGTGTCCAAAGAAGGGACAGAAGTGTCCCCCTTTGAAGAGGGGGATGACTGCGACAGCTTTCCAGTCTTTGGGGATAACAGACGATACGAAAGAGAGGTTGAACAGGCTAGGAATAGGGGTTGCAACAATTGTGATATAGTTTCAGAAAGAGAGGGTCCAGATTCTCTTTCAGAACATCGGCTATCTGGATTTGGGTGAAGGAGAAATGGGGGAGGTTTGGGCAAGTTGCTGTGGGGGGTGCAGTGCTGTTGACCGGGGTTGGGGTAGCCAGGTGGAAAGCATGGCCAGCCGTAGAAAAATGCTTATTGAAATTCTCAATTAGCGTGGATTTATCAGTGGTGACAGTGTTTCCTAGCCTCAGTGTAGTGGGCAGCTGGGAGGAGGTGCTCTTATTCTTCATGAACTTTACAGTGTCCCAGAACCTTTTGAAGTTTGTGCTACAGGATGCAATTTTCTGTTTGAAAAAGCCAGCCTTAACTTTCCTAACTGCCTGTGTATATTTGTTCCTAACTTCCCTGAAATATTGCAAATCACAGAGGGCTATTAGATGCTAATGCAGAATGCCACAGGATGTTTTTGTGCTGGTCAAGGGCAGTCAGGTCTGGAGAGAACCAAGGGTTATATAGGTTCCTGGTTCAACATTTTTTGAATTGGGCATGCTTATTTATTTAAGATGGTGAGGAAAGCACTTTTAAAGAATAACCAGGAATCCTCTACTGACAGATTGAGGTCAATATCCTTCCAGGATACCCAGGCCAGGTCGATTAGAAAGGCCTGCTCGCTGAAGTGGTTTAGGGAAGTCAACAAATGAGAGCGCCTGGGGAATGGGAGTGGAGCTAGGCGCTGCAGGGCCTGGATTAACATCTACATCACCAGAAAAACAGAGGAGGAGTAGGATAAGGGTACAGCTAAAGGCTATAAGAACTGGTTGTCTAGTGCGTTCGGAACAGAGAGTAAAAGGAGCAGGTTTCTGGGCACGGACAAATAGATTCAAGGCATAATGTACAGACAAGGGTATGGTAGGACGTGAATACAGTGGAGATAAACCTAGGCATTGAGTGACGATGAGAGGTTTTGTCTATAGAGCCACCATTTAGACCAGGTGAGGTCAACCGCATGTGTGGGAGGTGAAACAAAATTGCTAGTTAAGGCATATTGATCAGGGCTGGAGTCTCTACAGTGAAATAAGACAATAATCACTAACCAAAACAGCAATGGACAAGACATATTGACATTAGGGAGAGGCATGCGTAGCCGAGTGATCATAGGGACCAGTGGGAAGCTAGGTGAGCTGGAGACACAGCGATTCAGACAGCTAGCTGGCCGGGTCTAAAAGGCTAGCAGAAGGGCCTTAGCGGGACGTCTTAACGGAAGAAGTCTGTTGTAGCCCCCTCGTGTGGTTACGTCGGCAGACCAGTCATGATGGATCAGCAGTGCTCCGTGTGGTAAAAGGGTCCAGGCCAATTGGCAAAATAGGTATTGTAGCCCAAGAAATTGGCTGAAGGTCCTCTTCAGCTAACATTCCAATATGCTCTAAACAGCTAGCGGGTCGCGGCTAGCAGGCTAGCGGATGGGCCTTCAGGGGACGTCGCAACAGAGAAGCCTGTTGAAACCCCTCGGCAGATTATGTCGGTGGACCAGTCGTGATGGAATCGTCGGGGCTCGGTGTCGGCAGTAAAAGGGGTCCAGGCCAATTGGCAAAATATGTATTGTAGCCCAAGGAGTGGCTGATGGACCTCTTCAGCTAGCCGGGAGATGGGACTAGCACGAGGCTAGTTCCAGGCTCACTGGTGTTTGCGTCGGGACAGAGACGATAGCCAGGGGGTAGCCACTTGGATAGCAGCTAGCTAGCTGTGATGATCCAGGTGAAAAGGTTCAGAGCTTGCGGTAGGAAACACGGAAATGTGGAGAAAAAGCAGTCCGGTATGATCTGGGTTGAGTCGCTCTATGCTGACTGGCAGGAGTTGACCAGGCTAAGGTTAGCTGATGACCACTAGCAGTGGCTAACTGACTACTAGCTAGTAAGCTGGCTATCTCCTGTTGGGGGTTCTGGTTCTGCAGTATAGAAAATAGCAGATCCATACCACATTGGGTGGCGGGTTGTAGGAGAGCATGTTGAAACTGAGGTTAAAAATATAAAAAATATCTACGAAATATATACGAAGGAAAAAAAAGATATATAGACGGGACACGACAAGACAAAGACGCCTGAACTGCTACGCCATCTTGGATCTGGGATGAGGTTCAGTGATAAAGTAATCTACAGTAGCCAAGAGATGAGCTGTAAGTGTACCAAGCCTAAGATATATACACGGGACACGACAAGACAAAGACGTCTGAACTGCTACGCCATCTTGGATCTGGGATGAGGTTCAGTGATAAAGTAATCTATAGTACTACTGCCAAGAGATGAGCTGTAAGTGTACCAAGCCTAAGATATATACACGGGACACGACAAGACAAAGACGTCTGAACTGCTACGCCATCTTGGATCTGGGATGAGGTTCAGTGATAAAGTAATCTACAGTAGCCAAGAGATGAGCTGTAAGTGTACCAAGCCTAAGATATATACACGGGACACGACAAGACAAAGACGTCTGAACTGCTACGCCATCTTGGATCTGGGATGAGGTTCAGTGATAAAGTAATCTATAGTACTACTGCCAAGAGATGAGCTGTAAGTGTACCAAGTCTAAGAGAGAGGCAGAGAGGCAGGGTGGTATGATCTCTGTCCAGGTAACAGGGAGAGAGAGGCAGGGTGGTATGGTCTCTGTCCAGGTAACAGGGTGGTATGGTCTCTGTCCAGGTAACAGGGAGAGAGAGGCAGGGTGGTATGGTCTCTGTCCAGGTAACAGGGAGAGAGAGGCAGGGTGGTATGGTCTCTGTCCAGGTAACAGGGAGAGAGAGGCAGGGTGGTATGGTCTCTGTCCAGGTAACAGGGAGAGAGAGGCAGGGTGGTATGGTCTCTGTCCAGGTAACAGGGAGAGAGAGGCAGGCTGGTATGGTCTCTGTCCAGGTAACAGGGAGAGAGAGGCAGGGTGATATGGTCTCTGTCCAGGTAACAGGGTGGTATGGTCTCTGTCCAGGTAACAGGGAGAGAGAGACAGGGTGGTATGGTCCAGGTGTCTAGTTAATTACCTGACCTCCTCACCTCTGTTACCTACTGTTACTATATACTCACTCATCTCCATGTACTCGGGGGTCAGTCCTTCAAAGGGGACCAGGGTGTAGTCGAGGTTCCACTGTTGAGGTGGTCTGGCACGCTGCTCCTCTCTCTCCTCCAATGAAATCCCCTTACCCTTCCATGCTCGGATCAACTTCTTCAACTTACTGACGAGGGAGAGCGAGAAGGGAGGAAGAGATGGAGAGAGAAAAGGAGAGATGGAGTCAGAGAGAAAGAGAACCATGAAACTCGATGACACCAAGACACTATAGGACACAATAGGACACTATGAGCCACTATAAGCTGCTATAAGCTGCTATGCGCCCCAGTGAAGCAGCACAGAGTAATGGAGAACATCCTAACATTAAAAAATATGCTATGAACCACTATGAGCCACTATGAACCACTACGAGCCCCTAAGAGCCCCAGTGAGAAAGCACAGAGTAGTAGAGAACGTCCTAACATTAAAATATTAAATGAGCCACTATGAACCACTAGGAGCCACTATGAACCACTATGAACCACTATGGGCCCCAGTGAAGCAGCACAGAGTAGTAGAGAACATCCTAACATTAAAATATTAAATAAGACACTATGAGCCACTATGAGCCACTATGAGTCCCAGTGAAGCAGCACAGAGTAATAGAGAACGTCCTAACATTAAAATATTAAATAAGACACTATGAGCCACTATGAACTACTATGAACCACTATGAGCCACTATGATCCCCAGTGAAGCAGCACAGAGTAATAGAGAACGTCCTAACATTAAAATATTAAATCCCTGATATTGATGTTAGGAAAATGTCCTTCAGCAGAATCTGATAATGGCAGATATAGAGGAGGAATGGGCAGGGCAGTGTGTGTGTGTGTGTGTGTGTGTGTGTGGTGTACTCACGGGATGCCGATCTCAAAGACATTGTTCTGAATGAGTTGTTTCCCCACCATGATGATGCTGAGCTGAATACATAACTCTATTAAACAACCTCCAGGGGCACACTGAGAGGGAGAGAGAGGGAGGGGGGGGCAGAGCCAAGAGTATGACAGAGGCCAGACAGTAAGTTGTAAGCAAGAACATTAGCGTACAAACACCCCCCTCCACTAACATCCCCCCCCCCTCACCTCCTCCATCCGGTAGTCATTAAAAACATAGACGTAGTCTCCCGGCCTGCCTGCAAACCTGTCAACACACGCACACGCACACGCACACACACACACACACACACACACACACACACACACACACACACACACACACACACACACACACACACACACACACACACACACACACACACACACACACACACACACACACACACACACACACACACACACACACACACACACACACACACACACACACAGCAGGGTGAGTATAATTACATAAAGGCTGTCAAAGACCTGTTCTATTCAGCATGATAGTATGGGTGTCTGTTCACAGTTCTGTCTCATCAAACGGTCCTACTCAGAGTAGAGTCCTGTCTGTTCACAGTTCTGTCTCATCAAACGGTCAACAACCCCTAACAACCCCTAGCCCCACCCCCTATCCCCAACCCCAGTGTCATTAATCTCTCTACATGTTAACCTCTAACCCCTAACCCTAACCCAGTGTCATTCATCTCTCCACATGTTAACCCCTAACCCCAACCCCAGTGTCATTAATCTCTCTACATGTTAACCTCTAACCCCTAACCCTAACCCAGTGTCATTCATCTCTCCACATGTTAACCTCTAACCCTAACCCAGTGTCATTCATCTCTCCACATGTCAACCCCTAACCCCAAACCCCAACCCCTAACCCTGTGTCATTAATCTCTCCACATGTTAACCCCTAACCCCAACCCCTAACCCAGTGTCATTAATCTCTCCTCATGTTAACCCCTAACCCTAACTCCTAACCCAGTGTCATTAATCTCTCCACATGTTAACCCCTAACCCTAACCCCTAGCCCCAACCCCTAACCCAGTGTCATTCATCTCTCCACATGTTAACCCCTAACCCCAACCCCTAACCCTAACCCCTAACCCAGTGTCATTCATCTCTCCACATGTTAACCCCTAACCCTAACCCCTAGCCCCAACCCCTAACCCAGTGTCATTCATCTCTCCACATGTTAACCCCTAACCCCAACCCCTAACCCTAACCCCTAACCCAGTGTCATTCATCTCTCCACATGTTAACCCCTAACCCCAACCCTAACCCAGTGTCATTCATCTCTCCACATGTTAACCCCTAACCCCAACCCCTAACCCAGTGTCATTAATCTCTCCACATGTTAACCCCTAACCCTAACCCCTAGCCCCAACCCCTAACCCCTAACCCAGTGTCATTAATCTCTCCACATGTTAACCCCCTAACCCCAACCCCTAACCCTAACCCCTAACCCAGTGTCATTCATCTCTCCACATGTTAACCCCTAACCCAGTGTCATTCATCTCTCCACATGTTAACCCCTAACCCCAACCACTAATCCCTAACCCTAACCCGGTGTCATTCATCTCTCCACATGTTAACCCCCTAACCCCAACCCCTAACCCTAACCCAGTGTCATTCATCTCTCCACATGTTAACCCCTAACCCAGTGTCATTCATCTCTCCACATGTTAACCCCTAACCCCTAACCCCAACCACTAATCCCTAACCCTAACCCAGTGTCATTCATCTCTCCACATGTTAACCCCTAACCCCTAACCCCAACCCCAACCCCTAACCCAGTGTCATTCATCTCTCCACATAACCCCACGTATACATGTGTGTGTCTGTGTCGTACCGTCCCTTAAAGAAAGCTACATAGAATATGGGGGCGTAGGCGTTCATGAACTTCAGTAGAAAAGCCTTCAGAATCAGATGCTGCTCAAAGTTACTCTCTGTCCTTGGAATCTCTGGGAGAGGAGAGAGGGGGAATTGAGAGAAGAGGGATGAATAGAGGTGAAGAGAGAGGGATGGGAGAGGGGAGAGAAGAGGAGGAGAGAGTGATGGGAGAGGGGAGAGAAGAGAGGAGAGAGTGATGGGAGAGGGGAGAGAAGAGTGATGGGAGATAGTGATGGGAAAGAGGAGAGAGAGATGTCTTATTCAGGAGACCGTATGAAAAAGTATGAGAAATCTGAGTTAGCACACAGGACACAAACATGTAATAATCTGAATGTAGAGGTGTATTACCCAGCTACAACACTTAATAATCTGAATGTAGAGGTGTGTTACCCAACTACAACACTTAATAATCTGAATGTAGAGGTGTGTTACCCAGCTACAACACTTAATAATCTGAATGTAGAGGTGTGATACCCAGCTACAACACTTAATAATCTGAATGTAGAGGTGTGTTACCCAGCTACAACACTTAATAATCTGAATGTAGAGGTGTGTTACCCAGCTACAACATTTAATAATCTGAATGTAGAGGTGTGTTACCCAGCTACAACACTTAATAATCTGAATGTAGAGGTGTGTTACCCAGCTACAACATTTAATAATCTGAATGTAGAGGTGTGTTACCCAGCTACAACACTTAATAATCTGAATGTAGAGGTGTGCTACCCAGCTACAACACTTAATAATCTGAATGTAGAGGTGTGTTACCCAGCTACAACACATAATAATCTGAATGTAGAGGTGTGTTACCCAGCTACAACACTTAATAATCTGAATTTAGAGGTGTGTTACCCAGCTACAACACTTAATAATCTGAATGTAGAGGTGTGTTACCCAGCTACAACACTTAATAATCTGAATGTAGAGGTGTGTTACCCAGCTACAACACTTAATAATCTGAATGTAGAGGTGTGTTACCCAGCTACAACACTTAATAATCTGAATGTAGAGTTGTGTTACCCAGCTACAACACTTAATAATCTGAATGTAGAGGTGTGTTACCCAGCTACAACACTTAATAATCTGAATGTAGAGGTGTGTTACCCAGCTACAACATTTAATAATCTGAATGTAGAGGTGTGTTACCCAGCTACAACACATAATAATCTGAATGTAGAGGTGTGTTACCCAGCTCAGTGAGCCAGACGGCCACAGCTCCGTAGATCTCATCCAGTATCAGAATGACCACCAGGTTGATGATGACAGCGGTTGCCGTGACGGTGACACGCACGTTAGACTTGGTCTCCGGGTCAGGTGACATCGCCATTAGAGCGGAAACGACAATACGATACACGATCACACCGAAAACCGCAGAGAACGTCAGCCCAAACTAGGACAGAGAGACATTACTGTGTTAGTCCAAACTAGGACAGAGAGACATTACTGTATTAGTCCCTCAGCCCAAACTAGGACAGAGAGACATTACTGTATTAGTCCCTAAGCCCAAACTAGGACAGAGAGACATTACTGTATTAGTCCCTCAGCCCAAACTAGGACTGAGACATTACTGTATTAGTCCCTCAGCCCAAACTGAGCAGAAAACCTGAGCCTCCGTTTCACTATGATGAATCAAATGGGAAACACTAAACAAACACGAAGAGTTATCTTTCCAAAACGGAGATGTATGGGTTAACCACTTCTTCAATCTGTTGGCCCTATAACACAGACCAAACAGCAAAACATCTAAATTATCAAATACAAATCTTAGAATCAACTATTAAAAAGACTACCAGAACCAAATTACTATACGACAGACCACGTATTCACCCTGCACACCCTAATTGGCAAACACACAAAACAAAACAAAGTCTTTGCATGCTTTGTTGATTTAAAAAAAGGGGTTGACTCAATTTTGCATGAGGGTCTGCTATACAAATTGATGGAAAGCAGTTCGACATTATAAAATCCATGTACACAATCAACAAGTATGCACACATTTCTTTCCACAGGGCCATGGGGTGAGACAGGGATGCAGCTTAAACTTCACCCTGTTCAACATATATCAACGAATTGGCGAGGGCACTAGAACAGTCTACAGCACCTGGCCTCACCCTATTAGAATCTGAAGTCAAATGTCTACTGTTTGGTGATGATCTGGTGCTTCTGTCCACAACAGCACCTAGATCTTCTGCACAGATTCTGACAGACCTGGGCCCTGACAGACCTGGGCCCTGACAGACCTGGGCCCTGACAGACCTGGGCCCTGACAGACCTGGGCCCTGACAGACCTGGGCCCTGACAGACCTGGGCCCTGACAGACCTGGGCCCAAACAGTAAATCTCAGGAAGACAAAAAATGGTGTTCCAAAAAAGGTTAATTTGCCAGGACCATAACAACAAATTCCATCTTGACACTGTTGCCCTGGAGCACATTAAAAAATATATACAATATTCAGCCTAAACTTCACAGGTAACTTCAAAGCTGTGAACCATCTGAGTGACAAGGCAAGAAGGGCCTTCTATGCCATCAAAAGGAACATACATTTGACATACCTATTAGGATCTGGCAAAAAATACTTGAATCAGTTATAGAACCCATTGCCCTTTATGGTTGTGAGGTCTGGAGAGATGAACTTCGAGAAGAGTCCCCCTAAGCAAGCTGGTCCTGGGGCTCTGTTCACAAACACAAACAGACCCCACAGAGCCCAAGGACAGCAACACAATTAGACCCAACCAAATCATGAGAAAACCAAAAGATAATTACTTGACATTTTGGAAAGAATACCTGACCACAGAGTGGCAGAA